>NC_143571.1:13911944-14214722 GCF_054136105.1 Typopeltis vanoorti
CGCTGAAGAACATAAAAATATTCGCGCAGTGAGATTGGGAGGATGAAGTCACATCTGTATCACTCAGAAGAATGCCACTGGGATTCTTCAACCCACGGCTTGTAATTACCAAGGGCTTCATGCCAGGGGTAGACTTAATAACGCCTTCATGCCAAGTGAATACTGCAAACAAGGTGAATATTGTATCTCTACATTCAGCACATAAACAAAAGCGGAAAAGAGCAAGTGTGAAGAAATCCATCTAGCGGAGGTTAAAAAAAAAACGGGTTTTCATCCTAATCAGGTATGATTAGAATCATTTCAAATAAATATTGCTTTATTCTAAACGGGGAAATGTAATTGTAAAAACTCTCACAAGTAATTAAAATGTATGAATTGATGACGTATTTAATAAAATGTTATGTTAATTCGAACAATTAATTAGTTTTTTATTATTTAAATATCAACATCAATAGATGAGAGAACACGGACAGTCCACCAGTTTATTTTTATTTTAACTAACTTAACTAGCAAAGACAATAAATTCTCTACCTTTGCTAGTCTTATGATTTTTTGTTTTATTTTATGCTCATCCAGAAAAAAAAAAAAAAAAAAAATACAGAAAACATAACCAGTTTCATAAATATTTTTATGGTAATCGCACACGAGAGGTTGCTCAAGCTGTAAATTAGAATATCATCGATAAATAGAGGAGAACAAAGAAAAAAATTCTTAACTGAGATCAGAATACCTGTAGATTATATTCTTTGCATTCTGTTGAGAAGCAGCTGAACGCGTTTTAGCGCATTTAGAGGTGAGCGAGATGTATGTGTGTGGAGGGGGGGGGGTTACCTGTGCCAATTCTGATGAACAGTGACCATTAAAATATCTGCAAAACATGAAGAAATTGGTGAGAGGTGGGTCATTAACTTAAACAGAATTGACTTCTACCAGCATTGGAATAAAAAAGTGCTATCAGAATCCTACTGGAGAATGTTTGAGAGATCAGAATTTAGGGTTGACACATATTTCGGAAGTTTTGTTGATTTATGAATGCAAGGCTTGTCAATTAAGTAAGATGACTACAACGCATTCCCTTTTCTCAAACGAGAAATGAGCGCAACGTCATCGGCGAAACTGTACGTTGGATTTATAGTCAACCACAGAAGGTCATTGGGATCTAGAAGGAAGAGAGCAGCTGTCTCACACGAAGGTGACTATAACTTTCTCTCTCTCTGCAACCAGCAGCCTGTGAGTTTGAATCCCATTTGCGACCATCGTCCTGATTAATGAACACACACGAGGTGACTTGCAAAAGTTCCACGTTTGGACCTATAAAGTAGGCTTGTAAGATTGTGTACTCCTTAGCTCGCCCAGCGGGATTCATTTGATAGTCCCATCTTTACCCTACTCAACGTCACTGCCACAAAGATAGTTTTTTTTTTTTTTTTTCAACAATGCACGGGTCGAATTGCGGTACTATATTCATTCCTGTTGATTCGAATTCGGTGACGTATTCTGAGGGACGTAAACGAATCCATTGACAGCGCTTATATTTTGGATCCGCCTATCTCTTTCACGCAAACCTAAATGGTAGTACGAAGGCTTTCGAAATCAGATTCGACAGAACAGGAATATTAATATTTATTCCTGCAATCTTTTATGTTTGTATATCGCGTGTGTTTTTTTCTAACCAATTTGAATGTTTAGCGGGATAAAAATCTTGAGTTTCCGGGAGAGGAAGCCCTTCCGCATGCGCGTGAGACCGGCTAACTTACTTTCGTAAGTTAGCCGGTGAAAAGGCCTCATAAGGATTCTTCGCATCTTAAACGGAATTTGAACCCAGATCTTTCCAACCAAAGGGCATCGTCGATAACGAATGAGATACGGAAGCTGTATATTTGGAATAACCAAAGAAAAATAAAAAATGGAAAGGTCTTGTCGATACGGTAATTATATAACTCTTTGGTATACATCGTGTACATAGGAGAAAAATTCTGGTGAAAAAATCTGAGTGAAGCTCACAACAAGTGTAAGACATGAATGTGGTTTGACGATAGATTTCTGTTGGAGAGTAAACTAAAAACAGTCACTTTTTTCAGAATTAACGGATAGATTAATATTTTAATATCTGAACGCAATTGCAATCGTGATTTCTGTTTAGAGCAGTTTTACGTTCTTACGAAGATGAGTCACACTTCTTAAATGTGCTTACCGGAAAAGAAAGTGGCATCTTGACTTGGTCGTCAGTGAACTAATTTAAAGGGCAATCTTGTTTATAAGATTGCACACCACCGTAGCTCAGTCAGTATAGACGAAGTCCTTTGGTCGGAAAGACCTGGGTTCGATTCCCGTCGGTGAGGTGAGGAACTTTTATCTGGTCTCTTTCGATGAAAGGTGAGTTAGCCGGTCTCATACGGGTGTAGGGTTTTTTCACCCGGAAACTCAGGTTTTTCGTCCCCCAAAACAGGCAAACCGGCCCCGTGAACACACATGGGTTACAGTCATGAATATGTCCCAGCCATATGCAGGTCCTGAATCCGGAAAAAAATTGATGGGTTGGGGAAAGCAATGGTGAACTACCCTGTAAAAATATCACCAGGAATGCTTTGTGGGCAATGCCCACAGAGTTGCCTAAGGTCGGAAACGACTTAAAGGGAAAAATCAGATCTTGTTTTTATTATGGACGGTCCACTCAGTTGAACAAAGCGCGGTGAGGCTAGTCAGGTATGAAGGTCAGATACAAAGGTCAGATCAAAAATCAGACTGTCTGTGGAACAGTTCTCCACAGACGTCCATAGATGTAAGTTTGTCGGAAGTGGCCAGACACGATGGTTCTTCGCCTTACGTGGTTCGCAATGTCCAGGTTGCCCCTCCTACGCTACCTTACTCGCCTAGATTTTTCTCTCTGCGACTGCTTTCTCTTTCCCAACTGAAAATCACCATGAAAGGGAAACGATTTCAATAGCCGGACTTCCTTGGTTAGAATCATGGTCGAAGCAACTAAGACTGGAAACGGTATATTATGTCAATAAATTGTGCGTTCTTCTACTAGTTTGTCTGTTTGACAGAATGACCACGTTCTCTGTTATGAAACCAGCCCACTCACCTTCAAATGCAAACTTCTCATCCTATACGGGATTCAAATCCAGATCTTTCCAGCCGAAACCCAAATGTCGAAACATCCTCTCGCCTCCTAATGGATGGTGCTGTGATTTCAAACCAGCCTCGATATATTCTGATGAATACGACATGGCCAATGCAAGCCAGTTCAACATATTTCTAATCCAGATGCATTGAGCAATGAACAACTGCTAGAATCAGGAGGTTCGTATATGATGGAGATTGGATAATGCAAAATAACTCGCATATGTTTTCATTTCTGTACAAAAGATTCTGCCGCGGATATTTTCATCAGTGCTCTTACGTTCTTTAGTTATTGCTTAGATATTATGACTGTGACTTTTTTTAAATCGTTTTCCTACCGTACTTCGCAGTTGCACGAGTATTAATAGCCAATCAATGTATTTGCTACTTCTTCTATTGCGAGGAAGTTAATTGCTAATTTCTCTAATGTCAGGTGGTACGTTTCCTGTTTTTGAAGTAGACGGTTTTATCACTGAAACGTGATGTTTATTCTGATTGTAAACAACATGCAATTCCTCACATCGGCTATTATTATAAATTAGAATGGATCTCTTTTTCTTTCATCGTACAACATCGAAACTAAGCTCGAAGGTAATATTACAGAAGATGAATATTTACATTACAGTAATGGGATGGACGTGCCTCCGGTCATGTTCTTTAATATGCCACTCTTTAAACACCGCTCAATATTCTGAATATTAATTTTGATGACATCTTTCGTTCAATAAAGATTCAGACATTTCGGTGACTTTTGCATCGCATTAAGAATCTTGAAATATGCTGACAATATTAATTGGCGTGTGTCGTTTTATTATCATTGTTGATAATGAACTCGAAGAGTCTATCCTAGCACCTCGTATATTATCATACATAGAGATCCATTAAATGTACCATAACAAGCATGTCATGTGATTTAATAGGTATCTGAACTTGGGGAAAGGACAGCTGTTACTAATTAGTTGTTTATTATCCAAATGGAAATACATTCGAGAATGAGGAACGAATGAAGAGCGCCCCCAAACGGTTAGTTTTTGGTTCGTTTTTGCCATTCTGTATTATTGTACGTTTCAAAACTGCCAAACGATAAAAACCAAAGTTCGATTTAGTAACTTTAAATAAGCTATTTCAGCGCCAAAGCTTTGTAGTGGAAAATCAACGCGATCATAACGTAATCAAATACTTTTACAGAAAAGCGCATTGAGTTACGATGGAGAAAAAAAAAAAAAAAAAATCCACCCACACGCATTAACACAATTCAACACCTAGGCATACAACGTAGGCTTGAATGTGCACACAAGCAATTTTCTTCTTCCTTTCCTTGCTATTCTTATCGGCACGCCTTATATAACCCTTCTCCAGCGCGTACTTAAGAAGAGTTTTTAGTCATCTGTTCTGCTGATAAAACGAAACACTAGGAAGAAGACGAAGGGGGGAAAAGAGGAGAGAAAAAAAATCCAGTTTTGACAAAATAAAGGAGAAAATTGCAAGCACATAAATTATCGGAATTATCGTGCTTCTGAGTACGGTCGATCAGCTTCTCGGCAGTCGTGTAGCCTCAACCAAGGTACCTTGCAGCACAGGAACCGTCTATTAGCGTCACGAGGTACAAAAGAGCGTTTCTCTCGGTGGCTCCCCCCCCCTCACTCCTCGTTTCCCATATTCATCCCTTATGGATGGCCGTCAGGTGGAACAGACTACTGTCCCAGATAAATCAACTATCTCCTGTGAAGAGGATTAATGCTTCGGTATGGAACTGAAAACGGATTCCTTCCTGCCTGTGGAGGTGAGAGGGAGCTCTCGGCTGATATGACAGCGCTCCAGGTACACGGAGTGCGGCAATCAATCACACACCTAGCCCTCTCGGGGAGTTAAGTGCATTGGCTTGCTGTCTCTGGCGGCCTTTCTATTTGGCACATTAATCAAACACTCGAGAACAATCGATAATAAGGAAGTGGAGAACAGAGGTGTCACTTTCCGTTTTAACAGGAAGTCGTGAACCCGACTCCCACCTGCTTGGTTCCCACAAGCCCTGCAAACTCTTCCTGTCCTCACTTTTCCTCCTAGCTATATAAATCGTTAACTTCACTTCCCCCAATTCAAATGATTCAACGCAGTGAATGACAGCCCTTCCATGGATTAAAAAACAAGAATTCGGTAAAGGTGAAGCTGTTTCTATTTCCCTTTCTTCCGCCCCCCCCCCCCACAGATGGAATTTCACTGTCGTTGCCTATGGAAACTGCAGCATCTTCTCCCAAGCAGCATGCGTTTCATCCCTACTCACTAACTACTACATTTGGAAAATCTCTTGTTTGTTTTTTGTCTAATTAAATTACCATAAATCGATTCGCGTGATCGCTACCGCTAAAAAAAAAAAAAAAAAAAGAAAAAAAGAAAGGACGCCTTTAATAATCCCGTACGTTGTCGGCGTTGATCGTGAAATAATAAATCTTAGTACTTATTTACCTGAACAGGAACTATTGTGATCTTGCTTCTCACAAGCAGCTCTAGGATCAATCGTCTGAGCACCTACAAGATAGAGAGAGAAAAAAAAGAAAAACAAAAGTGGTTTAAAAAAAATCTTTGATACGAAGAATATATATACAGATGATTCATTAGTTGAGAGCTTTTTATCAGTTTCATAAATTTATCCCAACATAAATGTATAGCAAGAAGATAAAAAACAAAGTGATTTAAGTAAGTAATGGCACAGCTCACGCTATACGAGAGATAGATAGATAGAGAGAGACAAGGAGAGAATACCATATATATATATACGCTAGACATTATTTATTTACTTATTTTTATTTATTTATTAATTTTTTTTTTTCATTGCACAATGCGAATATAAGAATGGGCAAATCAGATTTAGTTCGGCAAAATTAATGAAAAGAATAGTCAATCTCATTAAGTTAAAACCAATTCTTGTATCCTGCAGTTCAGATTACTTTTTTAGATATACGAGTATAGATTGAGAGTTGATGCTGGTACGATTTCATACTATTTCCTGACTCAGTTAATAAAGTAAGAGATCAGAGTTTATTTTTTCTTTATAGTTTTTTGTACTTACTATTTCTACTGTATAGCTTACAATTTTTTTTTTTTTTTAGAAATAGTAAACTATACAATGACATCGGTTACTTCATTCATAAGAAACACCGAATAAAAAAAAAAGGGGGGGGGGAGAAGTGAGATAAATACTATTGTATATAAGTTAAGCAGACAATACAACGTCAGGAAAACAGGGATTGTTTGACCACAGGATCTTTAGTCCGTTACTGTAAATATTAGATTACAGCAACAAGTGTAGGGTATATGAAAAAAAAAAAGAAGATATTATTGAAAGAGTAAATATTTTTTATAAATATTTTTTATAAATTTTTTATAAATTTTTTATTAAATATTTTTTCCATAGTGTACCAAGAATGGCGTTATTTTATCGTGAAAGGATTCCACAATGAATGGACTTAACATTTTATTTTATATTAATTTATTTCTTTATTTTTTTGTTCCACTGGTTATCCATGTACCAGTCAAACTTGAAGCCAAACTCAACAGCAAACAGGAGACTTGGTTGACAATAGTCTGTAGTGGTTAGCACACATTGTCCTAGTGTATCAAGATAGGACAGTCTTTTTTTAGTTTGGTTTTCAATTTTATATCTTATTCCTTTTTATATTTTTTAAATGTATAATTTAAATGCTTTTTCAAAAGAACAATAAAAAATTATAAAAAAAAAACGAAAATCGATAAAAAAAAATAAAGAATTACTGAAATTTAGAGGCAAAAGGTTTGGCTATAAAATACGGTTATATCCATAATATCCTTCATTTTAATACAAGATAAAGTATTTCGACATTAAAATTCAGATAAATAATCACTCCTATTATTTAAATTATTATCAAATGTGCTTTGCATTATGGGAGATACTAAGACAAGTAGTGATGAGAGCTTGGTCCACCTTTACCGCGAGTTGCCTCAGTCCTGAAGATACTTCAGGCGCAAACTTTGTTTGCTTACACTTGGATAAAGGATTAAACTAAATTTATTATAGTCTAACCAAGTTAAAAAAAAAAAAACTTCCAATATTATCCAATGTACTCGCTAATGGTGTTAGGTAATCTATATGCAAACTGTGAAGAGTTAAAATACGAGTTAAAAAAAAAAAGATTATTATTAATTTATAACCAAGCAAAATCTTATAGATTTTTCAACTACACATTTCTGATATATTTTTGTAAAATATAAATCAGTTAAAAAGTGTCCTACATCATCAGTTCCCAGTCCTAAAAATCAGGTGTGAATCATATTAAGCACTTATTTCATTTATTAATGCAAGAACCTCAGTTGTCCTTACAAACTGTCAAGGTCATTGCTATTATTTTGTTGACGAAATTTTTAATTTTTTGATATTATGAATTGGGTATAAACTAGTTTCGTTTGATTGAATAAACAAAGCGGGCAATTTCTTTAAAAAAAAGGGGGGAGGAGGAGAAAAAAAGGGAACAAAAAAACTTTGTTGGGGAGATGACAGTAAGAGGCACACACGCATTCTATTAAAAGTAGCAACCCCGCCTGTTGAAAGTATTCGAGCAGATGTAGAGATAAAACACACCTTTTTCAACTAACGATGAGGGGTAGAGAAAGAGAGAAAAAGAAATTAAATAATATAAAAAAACTTCTGCTATTTCTTGATGCTTTGCAAACCAAGGGGGAAAAAAAATACAAATTAAAATACAGAAAATCGACTAAATATACGCTTTCAGGATATGTGCTTTTAATCAGTGAACAAAGAAAGCAAAGTGAACTAATACAGAAGAATAAAGAAAAAAAACTTTTGATAATATTGCACAAAGTTGTACAATGGTGGTCCAATAACCGGAGCATAGCTTATCGACAAGGTACTCGACCTTTAAGCTACGACATAGCAGGAAGTAGTTCCAAGAAATGAAATCGAAAAGCCTTGATGACCTCGTTACCGAGAAGTGACAGCTAATGACCTATCAGTGAAGTACCTATATTTTCCAGACCTCTCTTGATATCCAAAAATGCTCCATGGAGCACACTCGGAACATTTCAGATATTGTTTAAATGAAGTATTTGGCAAGAAACGTAGGGGAAGGGTGCATACCCTTCCCCCTCTTCTCGAGTGAAGCGTGGAGGTAAAACGGCTAAGTCCGATACACAATACGTCCAATGTTTTTCTAGCAATTGGCACATCAGAACTCCGTAGAATTTTGGGGACAATTTTCTTTATTTGCTAAGAGCCCGATAAGGAGAGGTTTAAAAGGAGTAGCTATCCTTTTAAAGACATTTTAAAGTATGATGGTTGTAAGTTTGTAAAAAGTGTAGAATGTTTTACTTATCATATAAAAATACTGTAGATACTGCTTTTGCTACCAAGCCTGTTGGTTCAAATCGTAAGGAATGTTTTTACGTAGCAAATGGATCTTATTATTCATTTGAAGTGGCTTAAAAGTATGTTTGGTCTGTAGAAGATATCAGGATTACCTATCCAAACTCCACTCACGACACTAAAAAATATACTATAGGCTTATAACCTTTCGTGGGTGGTGACATTCACATATCACCATCCACGAAATAGTGATAACTGTGCTATTACTAATCGAAGAAGCGCAACTAAAATTAATCGAATAGATATCAGGCAAATAAAGCGTACTTCAATATTCATATAGCATAAATCCAACTTGCTTCGTTTACATCCGATTCTCAGAACAAACATCAATAATCCATCACGAAAAGTATTTAAAAATGTGCGACTTTATTTTAGATATGTTCAAAATTCTTTCTATATGTAATCCAATAGTTTCATTTGTTCGTTTAAGAGACGGTTATACAGCAAAGTTTCTATGTTTCCCATGGTAATAATAAGCTACGTAGTCAAGAATGAAATAGACAAACCCTGAGTAAGTCAGTGGTCAAATATTGACCAGTATTTCCAAAAGTTGTGCGTGCGAATCCAAATGACATCACATTTATGCGGAGCACGCTTTCAATCTCCGAGTTCGTTATATATTTATAACAGTGATAGGAATAAATAGCAACTAGAAACAAATAAACAGAAACCAGAAATGAAGGGGAACTGGAAACATTCATAACCTGTGAGATTTCAAGTCTTAATATTGCTAATTCGATTAATAATAAACTTTCAATTGGAAACGTTTTGAAAAAATAACATCGGGTGGCCCGTAAGTCAGGAAGAGATAATACATTTATTTTATTTTATTTTGGAAATTTTGGCGAGCGAATAATTTCGCAAAGATCTACAATTAATTGCCCATCTCGTTCTCCAGAGTTGACGATTCCCTACTTCTTCCTTATGGGGACTACCTGAAGGAAAAGGTGTATGTGAACAAGCCCCAGATAGTCTAACAGCTGAAGGAGAACATTCGTGCAGAAAAAAATTAGGGCGCTGCAGCCAGAAACATTAACAGCTATCATGGAACATGCAGGAGAAAGGGTCTGTCTTCGTGATGCCAAAAATGGAAGACATTTACGTGATGTGTTTTTTCGTAACTAATAAAAAATCTCCAGGTTCTGTATTTCTTTATGGCAAAAAAATAATAATAAAATAAACAATTAATAAATAAATAAAGTTATCAAATGTTTAAACCCCTTCGTTACTTATGGACCACCCTGTATATATCGGTGGTTCAACAGAAACCCACCTAAGGATAATGATAGGAAATATACTGGATTCAAGCACTAATTCAAGCATTAATTTACTAGGCGAATACTTTGCTGGAAAAAAAAAATTCCTTTTGCTGATTGAACCGCCCTACACTGCTCCACTTTAGCACCCAACTGGGAATGCTGCGGGGGTCCTGTTTTCAAAGAACCTATAATAGTGAGGCGGCACAGGGAAAGATCTGGACTATTTGAACCCTATTGCAACACCTCTCGACCCATTTGATGTTTTTTTTTTTAAGTAATCTCTTTCTCCCAACATACTGTTATTTGAATTTCTTCGACCAATCTAGTTGGGATTCCTCAAAAAAAAGTATAATATAAGGTTTGATCTGTTTTACTATTTACAGGTTTTTTGAGAATCACTTTAAAATGTTTACTTTTGCTAACTGGACGACATCATGGCGTATCTCGAGGTGATAGACGTCATGTCCTCGAACGCCATTTTTATATTACAAATGAGTGACGTTACCAGAAAATTAATGTTGCAGGATTCTGATATTTTTGGACGGCAAATAACTTCATTAAAATTATAATAAAGTCCTATCAGGCAATGCGGGATCCTGGCACCGCTCTGTAGAATCTTAAGCCCATGCAAAAACCACCTGGCCTGATGACACACACCTACAAATGTGAGAGAAGTTATAAAGAGGGACGGAGAGAAAGCTCGGACTCTGATCTTGAGCCCAAACATGGTTGTGGCCACTTCAAGCTTCCATAAGCAAATTGGTGGTATCATATCGTGAACTATCATCTATCTATCACCTGTACTATAGGGGGTCCGGCCTTTCCTTTGTGGAGCGTGGGAGCTACATCTCACACTCATCATTCACATCTAGGTGGTCTTTCCCAAGTATACTACACACTGATATCTCAAGAGCTTCCGTCTGGAAAATAAACATAAATTTATAACCTCTCTCTTCTGTGTGTGATTATTTCGTATTCATTTTAAACCGGATAGTGCCACGGCTCTTGTTTTTCTATTATTTTTTTTATTCCACCTTCACAGAAATTAAAAAGTCTCATGCCAAATTATGAAACAATCTACCTCTCCCCCCCCCCTCTCTCTCTCCTATAGAACATCAAATTCGAAGACAGAACACTTCAAATTCCAGCCAGTCTATAATCATAAAAAAAAAAAAAATTAAATAAATAAATAAGATGTCTGCAACCGACAGAATATCAAAGCAAATGGTGAAAAATTACGACGGTTTCAGGTAACAAGGTTTTACAGTGCGGCGATTTACTTGCAAGCAACATATGGTGCTATAATAATAAAGGCTTAGTCTGGAGGAACAACCAAAGATAACAGAATGAGTGCATTGTCCCTTTAAGTACGTCATCAGTGCGAACTGCTGACACTCTCCCCTTATTCTGAACCTCCCCCCCCCCTCCCTTCGTAGAATGTCAGCAGCTCCCATTAGGAGACTTGTTGAGGGAAGCAAAATCTAAAGAGATAGGGGACACATTAAAATCCCCCTTCGTTAAGAGTCTTTTGTAAGTGCAGGTAAGCAACGCACACTTTTAAACCAAAAGCAATTAATGAAGTTTGTAAATTAATTTGATTTGAAAGATAGAATGAAGTTAAAAAAATAATGTACACGTGTGGGACTTTTATTACTGAAAAGTGTTCCTGTGTGGATAGTTTTAAATTACGTCATGCTACGAGATCTCCAATAAGAATTGTTTTTGTTTTGGTAGCAACAGAAGTGTTTTTATATAAAGTTTGATGACACGTCATTCCATGGCAAAACGTAAACTGGACTGAGAACACATAGTTTATTTAAAATAAAGAGCCAATCGGCTTCATTTCGGAGATGTAAAACATTATGTTTATTGTTAGTTTATTTTATAAACTATATGGATTTTTGAATAATTCGTTGCATGGTTTTTCTTAGGAAAACTGAAGAGGAATGAAAGAAAATCTCATCACGTCATAAAAATTAATTAAATTTAAATGAGAGAAAATAAAGTCCACCATTTTTTTTTTTTTTTTTTTTTTTTTTTTTTCTGTCAAGCAGGTTCAAAACCGTCAAATCTGTTTTCCAAAAAGATCTATTAATCTATCTTTGCCACTCGGATTTCATGGTTTACATTTTGTAAAAAGAATAAAAATAAATAAATATAATAAATTAAAAAAAACTATCAAAAGATAATTTACATGAAGCTAAAGACGAAACACTTTGATAACTTAACTTAAAGGGCTCCTCTGTATTTACTGAATCAAACGAAACCTGCTTTTAAAGATCGACATACTATCAAAATATTTTCAAACAACCCACACTGACCGCTGCTAAGATGAAAACTCCATAATAAAGTGCAAATTATACTTCAAGAGTAATCGCGTTTAAAAAAAAAAAAATGTACAAATAATTGAATAAGACCATATATCTTCCAACAGTGTAATTTTTCGACTATACGCCAACACCAGTTTTCGAGATATTCACTGCGCACTCAACCATTCTTCTTTTGTTCCGCTATTCTTCTTTCATGCTTGTTTGTAATTGCATTATTTTATTCAGATTAATTACACATGCGCAATGTCCGTTTATGCATATGCAGAGTGTTTATTCATTAATATACATAAACTTTACTTTTTCCCAATTCGGTCTTCTTCAGACAGAAAACTACTTCAAAGGTGAACCACTTTTTATAGACATGTTCAAACACAGAGTAGCCTGTGTTTGAACATGGAATTCACTAAACAGACTTCACCGAGAAAATTATATGAAAAGTGCATATATAGAGAGCTTTTTTTTTTTTTCAGAATTTCGTTTTCATTCTTTATTTTGACGAAGAATGGTAGATGAAAATGATCGTACTTGTTTGAACGAGAGAGAGAGAGAGAGAGAGAGAGAGAGAACTGCAGTTAAATAATAAATAATGACTGATAGCTGTACCCAGCCATTAAAAACTCCCACCTAGTCATTAAATCCATTTTGTTATTAAATTTCGAGTTACGGCAAAAATTATTTATTCATCTCCTGGTCCATGTAATCTTTCAAATAAAAATCACCTGAAGGAATAAAAGAGAAAAGAATATCCACATCGAATGTATCAAATATCTAACATAAGAACAATAATCGGAAGATATCAAAGAAACATTAATTCTTTTATCCATCTGCAGTCAAGAAACCTTTTTAATCACTTCAAGAAAGTCATCACCGACACAAGAAAATCAACGGCAAATAAAATACACGATTTTAAGAAAAATTAACAAAATTATTTTTTCATTTTTTTTTTCTTTTCCTCCCTTAACGATATTTTTTTTTCCCTACTTAGTGAAGGAGATATTTTGTGTTTCACATAATGACGCTAACCGTTACGCGAAGCACACACACACACACACGCACTCCTTTATCATTCATTAATGAAACAAAACAGGAATGCATTTGCCTTCATTCTCTTTTACTACAGCTGGTTTATATGGCTAAAAATATGGAAACCCGAACTGAGCCACTATGAGCGAGTTAAAAAAAAAAAATTAAAAAAAAAACACCCTCTCATAAACATATCGAGGAGGTCAGAAATCTCCTCACCCATCAGCATCATTAACTTCCGTTTTTGTACAGCTAATCTAATCTAGGGATGAATGATTTATGTCATTAATCCGAAAGGAATTACACAAAAAATGCGAAACAGAAACCGTAGATAAAATGCACAGTGCTAATTGCAGAAAGATGAGATCTGGCATGCAGGGGAAGGGAAGTTAACCCATATATCCTGATTATGGCAACAGGATAGAGCGAGCGATAAACGTATATACCACTGGCTTCCTCTACACCTCTCTTATTAGTGAGAAAATTAACAAATAATAGAGTAGAAAGTGAGCCCGGTATAATTATGGAAAAGAAGGCAGACAAAGAGAGAGATGAGCTAGTACAGGTATATTTCCCGGCAAGTGTTATCTAAATGCAACATTATTTAATAGAAATTAATAATGATATTTAATATTTAATTTGAGCAATTATACGACTTTTTTTTTCACCGCAATAAGATACCATTCCTGACTGAGTCATTAGCAAGATGCTCAACTGTGTTTCTGTTGCTTACTTAAATTGCAAGGAACGAAATGGGGAAAAAAATTAATTACATAATTATATTATTCATAATTAGGAATTAATTAATTAAGTTCTCTTAAAAGAGTGTAAATTCACAATTTTCTTTAGCGTAGGACACCAAAGGAATGGAATCACACAAAGCCATAAATCTTAATTCTTACCTTAGTGCATTAAGTCCATCTCTGTTTATTCTCAGAAACGTTAAATCTGTCCATTCTACAATTAGTGTTACTTTAGCGTTAGATGCCTGTGATATTTCTTTACTAAAGATACCGCTTTTGTTACATAGTACAGAGTTAAAAGAGTAGGGAGGATTAAAAAAAAAAAAAAACACTACATTTAAAGATGCACATAAATACAGTGTTCCATTAAGGTTAATTTACAACGACATGTAAAAAAAAAGACGATAAAAATTACATGTTTAAGGCTTAGTTGTTACGGGAAAAACTTAATGCAATGGCAATTGTGTTAACTAAAATTATTACATTAGAAACACTTTTTTTCTTTTTTTATTTGCGTTTTTTTACTTCGATATTATTCTGAGTTCGATTGGTTTTTGAACACTAATATTTCCTAACTCGCATAGGCCCGAAAAATAATGACCAAATACCGATATCATGACGTATTCTGTGTGTATACGGAATTTCAGATCTGAACAGAACGGCCCTGCATACAGCATCCTTATGCCACTATTTTGTGATTTATAAAATACGGCATTAAGTGACCTCTAGTGGCATGATATTCATATAAAGGTTCATGAAGATTGATGCACTGTTCGAAAGTTATTTGGCGTGAAGGAACCACACAGACAAGCAGTTTATTTCACAATACCAGACGGGGGAGTGTGGAGACTTGATAAGTCTATTTTGTTTACGGAAAGTACGTTAAAAAAAAAAATCAAAAATACTGAATGTAAATATTTTGAGTGGGAGTAGCTGTTTCATTTCCCCTAATGGAAAGGGGCTACGGATAAAATACCGTCTGAAAATCACACTACGTAACAAACTGAATCCTGATTGGTCAACGAGAAAGACAAAAAAAAAAAAAAAATGAATAATAATAATTTTTTTTATAAAAAAAAAAGTTTCCAGGAGGGAAACTATACTACTTCCGCATTAGTTGAAAAGTCGTTATAAAATTTAATAGCGTCTTAAAAGCATCGGAACCAAACGCCGAAAATGTCTTTCCAATCAAAAGACACGTGATGTTCTTCTAGCTTAAGATAATTGGTTCGAATCGAGATAAGCTTTGTGCTTTTCTTTTCATGATGTGCCGAAACCAAATGGGTCTTTCGTTTACAGTCGCAATCAACCAATCAGAAATGAGAACACAGCGTTTGCTTGCAATATAAAACACTTGATATGATTGCTGTTTTTTTATACTGCTAATTATATTGTAAAAACAAATTTAATGATGTAATAATCCGTAATTATATTTAATAACATTAACGATACTTTTATTAGTTTCCATTTTATTATTTTATAGTTACTATACAATATTATTCAAAGTATATTCATTTTCTTGTAATTACTTAATTGTACACCCAGAGATCAGCCTATTCAATCCCACACATCTCTCTCTGGGTCCCATTTACCGATGATTCTAATATTTTTTCTAAGAATTCTCTTAAATGGGCTTTTTGTTTAGAGAATCGTTCAAAGAAAAGTTTGAAAAACAAGATGTAAAAATATACGTCAAAATTTTACAAACAAAAGAAAATAATAAACGAAAAGTTAACAAATAATATTAAGCAGTTATATGATGGGTCAACTATAACAATGCAACAAACGATAAAAAGATTCAAAGATTATTAATGGAGAATTTTATTTTTAAATTCACATCCTTAAAGTGATTATCTAAAATAGTTATAATTATTAAGGAATACATTTCCGTAAATCTATCGGATAATTTTAAATGGCTAATAGACCACGCATGAATAAACAGATAAATATTTTCTATTATAAAATCTTCGCTCATCCCTTTCAAACCTTGTTTGTATTATAGGTTATTCTTTTTTAAAGTGCCAAAAACGAACTCCTAAATTCACATCTGTCTCCATGGAAGGAAATGCCTCCCTATAGAGGCCGGCCGCAGCGTCTGTGACAAGTGACAAGACGCTGGAGCCAGCTAGTCTCCCACCCACACCACTCTGCCCAGGCCGTCATTGCAACAAGAGGTTGTTTCAACGACCTGCGGATGTGGGAATGGTGTGCGCTGGTGCTGGGTCAGCAAGCAGTTCTTGTCAGCTCTAAATATAGTTGTGGTGCCATCAGGTCCTGCAAGGTATCTGACACTTCTCAGCACTCACCTGCAGACGCAGCAAGTGACAAGGCCCATGTGTTTTAACGTTTCCTTTTTGCTTTTGACAAAGGCGGGCCTAGACATCCCATCTGCCTAATTAACAGTTATAAAATAAACAAGCTGGAGAAAGAAAGCCAACTGTTCAACACAGAGAGATTTATAATAGCTAACAATGGGGAAACGTAATGTTCAACTAAGGAAGCAGATTTTTCTGGAGATTTGCAAGAATAAAGTAGCGAAAAGAAAATACCATTGCACTTGCATAGAACCAGGGCCGAACCTAGGAATTTTGTCGCCCCGTGCAATAGCATCTTTTGCCGCTCCTTCCTGCTAAAAAAAACAAAAAAACTCTTTTAATGACGTCTTAAAAGCCATGATGTTAGGCTAGGCTTCAACGTGTCTGATCATAAATTCTAAATAGTAGCATTACCTAATGAAAACTCATAAATTAATGAAAAATGATCATAAACTGTATTTTTTTACAGAAAGAGAGAGAGACAATTAACCCTTTAATGGTGGAATGTTGTTCTGAAAATGCGTATCTGCATGAGTAATTAAAATCAAGCGAAGACGAGTATACTCGTCAAGAGCAGAATAAATGCAATTTTGCCGCCCCCAAAAACTTGTCACCCCATGCAAATGCACGTGTTGCACCATCGGTAGAAGCCCCTGCATAGAACCGCCATATTTCATACACGTTTTAAATGAAAAAAATTAACCAAATAAAAGCACTATTGTATCCATGAGACATATCGAATATAATAATATTAAATATCTCAAGTTCTTTATTAATATTCTTTTAATAAAATAGTAAAACGTATTCCCACACGGTAATGTGTTTTAATGAGTACAGTTTTGTAGACAACAGCATTCACTGGCTTTTAGGTAAGAGGAACCTCCACATACACTTGACTTTGTAACATCCCGTCAACATTGCGTTACTTCATAGATAAAGGATCAGAGTGATTAAAGTCATTTACAAATCCACACAACAATCTAAAAACAATAGTTCGTAGAGGCCCATAGAAGTCGATGACCTAGACAACTAGAGGAAATAGTAATGTATACGGGATGCATCGAACGGAAATGGCATATTCATTCCACGAGCATTGACAAAGCTCAGCATATCTGCGGCATTTCATTCAAGACTTACACGTGTATGTGTGTGCGCGCGGACGCACAAAATTCATGACACTTTATTTATTTTTTTTTTTAAATCCTAACACCTGAAATTTTAAATGTAATGAGATTTAACTCATTTCAATGCCAATTGCTTTTCTAAAATCAGCAGATATACTTCGAATAAGTCGGAGAAATTCGTATTTTAAGTAATTAACAAAGGCTTCCACGACCAAGTTATGTAATATTTCAAAGCCTTACGGTGATCCTTAAACTGAACCAAGATCTATTAATAATTGAATTCCTCTCAATGAATAAACGAATGTTGCGCAAACAAACTCCTGGATAAAGTTAATTGAAAATAGGGTGCTTGATTATTGATGAGTGTAAAGCATTTTAATTTCTCGTGCAAGAGAAACTGATGAGAAATTAAAAACCTATCGTACTGTAAATGTTAGCAAATTACTAAAATTATTTGTTTGGAGTCACATGACCAAAGTTCAATGACATTAAAAAAAAAAAAAGAAAGAGAAGAGTAAAACTAAATAATAATAATAATAATTTATTTCAATATTCGGCATTTTTAAATTACTATAACCACAATTCCGTGGTTATAGTAATAACGTGTGATCAACATTATTTTTTATTTTATCAAACATTTTAAAATATCCACCTGATCAATGGTTTTATTTATTTATTTATTATTTTTGTCGCTGCGACCACTCCGCGGCCATTAAAACAAATTTATTCCTAAATATTTCTATGCATGAAGTGAGTCTCCTCCATGATTCGGTTGACTTCGAAGGAGCCCTTTGTTTGGAAAACACCTGGATTCGAATCCTGTCTATGATGGCAAGAGGAGTCTTCACCAGGGCTTTTCAATCAAAAGGTGAGTAAGCTGATCTCATACGGGAAACTTTTCATCCCTCAAAACGGACACACTGGCCCCGTGAACACATATCTACAGACATACGAGTATATATTTATTTTGCTACACCAATCAATCTTCTTTCTCTTCTTTACATCCTGATGGATAGTACACTTCTTTTATGTGCAGTTTCTGTTCGTTGTTAATTGATTCAAGTCAACTTCTAATCCAAAATTTAAAAAATCTGGTACTCGTATAATTACAAAAAAAAAAAAAAAAAAAAAAATATATATATATATATATATGTGTGTGTGTGTGTGTGTGTGTGTGTATGTATATGTAGAAAGTATTTTACCTTGGGTATAATATACGTTAAAGATACCAAGCTATTTTAAACCTGGTTTTACTCCATTTCCCAAGTAAGCAAACAGACAAGTAAATCAAGTTTGCTCCTGCAAGTAGTGCAAGGCTAGGCAACTCGTGGTAAAGGTGGAATAAGCTCTGATCACTATTCTTAATATTTACCCTTAATGCAAAGCACATCTCCTGGAGGAGATGTATGATGCTATGTATTAAAGGCAAGGGGCCACTACCCAGACCGGTTTCGACCTTTATTGAGGTCTCATCAGTGGGAGCCAGGCTTAGAAATACTAAGATTTAAGTAATACAGAGCTTATAAGTATTTTACCAAAACAAGTTACCAAAAGGTTCAAAGCAACTTTTGGTAAAATACTTATAAGCTTTGTATTACTTAACCTTGGTATTTCTAAGCTTGGCTCCCACTGATGAGACATCAATAAAGGTCGGAACCGGTCTGGGTAGTGGCCCCTTGCCTTTAATGCATCATCATACATCCCCTCAAGGAGATGGGCTTTGCATTAAGGGTAAATATTAAGAATAGTGATCAGAGCTTCACGAGTTGCCTAGACTTGCACTACCTTGTGGGTCAGTTAGACTCACACTACATGCAAGCGCAAACTTGACTTATTTGTCTGTTTGCTTACTTGGGAAATGGAGTAAAACCAGGTTTAAAATAGCTTGGCATCTTTAACATTTATATATATATTTAAATAGCTTGGTATCTTTAACACACACACACACACACACACACACACACACACACACACACACACACACACACACACACACACACACACACACACACACATATAATGCAATAAAACCAGGGCAGAATACAAAAAAAAAATAAAAATAAAACCATATATCGAACCAGTTTCGCCTGCGCGTTATATAACTAGCTAAACGAATTAAATAAGCAAATTTAAGTATTGCAGGGAATTTCCTCACTGTGTGTGTGTGTGTGTGTGTGTGAGAGAGAGAGAGAGAGAGAGAGAGAGACTTATTAATTCCCTCCTTTCGGTCGCTAGATATCCCTACAGCCTGATGTCTCTTAATGTCCCTCTTTTAAGGATTAAAAATTTTACGTATATATATGAATGCCTTTAAAAGATCCATAACCACCACTTTGGTTATGAATATTTCTTAAATAAAATTTTTCTACTTTTATGGGAATTCTATATAGAAAGCAAAGAAATTTTATTTACATTTGTTCTTAAAGTAAAACCAATTTTCTAGACACCTATTTGTTATTATAACGTATATTTCAATTCACTAAAATGTCGATGATTTTAGGATATTTTCTCGATAATTAAAGCATAACAATGAGGAAATCTACAGACGAATACAACCAAAAGAAAACCTGATCCAGAAAATAATCAAAAGGAAACTACGTCTCTTTGGCCATATATGTAGAATGAACGATGAGAGGAAAATAAAAATGCTGCTGTTTGGGATGATTGAAGGAAAGAACAAAAGAGGAAGACCAAACAAAGAATGGGGTGATGACATTGTCAAATGGTGCGGAAACTCTATACATAAACTGCGTCATCTTGCACAAAATAGAATGCAATGGAAGAATCATATCAAGATGGCATCAGACACCTTGGGCTTTGGACCCATGGTTGTTGATGATGATAACTGACTCTCTATTATTTCATCTTCAGTATTTTTGTTGTTGTTTTTAACGAAAACTATTATATTATGTGTATATATATATATATATATATATATATATATTTAAACCAATCCCCGTGTGGTGGCCGGGATAAGAAAAGCTCCACTGCAGCCCATGCATGTCGTACGAGGCGGCTAAACTAATGAGTACCCAGGGAGGGTAATGAATGGCAATGCTGTAGCCAATGAAGTTCTGAGGCTCGGCTATTGCTGTTACCCTCCTGCCATGATCAGAGCTCATAGCTCAATAACACTCTATCCTTACATTTTCTCTACAGATAACGGGGAATATGAAAGCATTCTTGCTTCGCCCATCTAGCAAAAAAAAAAAGAAAAAAAAAAAGGGGAAAAATTACAGAAATGGCAACCAATGTGTAATGAATATATCTTATCGCCATATAGATACCAATAAATTAAATAATGCCTAAATTAAAAACTTTTTCAAAATCCTATTTGTTTTATGTTCGATTCGAATACAAGCACTGTTATGATAAAGCTAGGGAAGAAGAATAAAAAATTTTAAACTGAGAGAAGCCCACATGAAATACATAGACGCTAGAGAAAAGATAATTCTCTCCCGATTAGAAGAAAGAAAAAAAAAAATATTATCAATAATATATTTAATCAACCATCGAGCCTATTTGTTTATAAATAATAATGGGATTTATGTAATACACGAATTCCAAAGAGTAAATAATTTGCTTACAACTAAGCAAATTATTATTATTTATTACTAATTTAATAAATTAATTAAAACAAAAATATTACACTTTATGTTAATACAGTTGCGTATTTTTAATTATATTATATAATCATATAAATTCTCATATAATCCCCTACATTTATTTCTTAATTCCTTTTACTATTTCTAATTCAATATTTTATTATTTTTAGCTAAAGAAGGATTTTGGCTAAATAAATTCAAACAATCGTATTCATCTGAAGTAGAATAAAAGCAGGTTGCTATATGAAGGAGCCATTGTTGTTCCTAACCACCGTGTACTTCCATGTCCAACAAGGCTATTCTGAAAACTCCGGGTCAGTAAGAGAATAATTCTTTATTCGCTGTTCAGATCATCTACGTTGGATAAAACATATAACGGTAAGTACCTGCCCACAGCAACGCACCGTGTGTTCCTACTCTCTCTCTCTGGCTCTGTGGTAGAGTTCGCCCACACTCAGCCCTGTAGGGTGAGTGATAGACGAAGAAAGTAAAAGATAAATGAGAAGCTTTTAGGGAAACAAGATGTTTTACAGACAACTGCAAGATCGTCCTGATGATGGTTCTCTGCTGGGATCGTTTTGTGGTTGCACTAAAACATCGGCATTAATTTTTCAGTTCCAACAGAAAACGCATGTCGGAGACATGTATTTGATTTCTGGTCGTCACTGGGGGGCCGCGGGCTCGGTTCAGGTAATGACACCAATAGCCGCCACGGGAGACGGGGACGGCATTACGCTGTCAGAGACAACGGCGGAGCCTCTAGCCGACCACTTCGTCGCGGGTTTTGCTGAGAAAGCAGGATAAGTGTCGGTTGATGTGACACTACAGACAGTCGCTTGTGATAGGTCTTTATCGACCTTTACGTGCACCTCTACCTTTAAAGGAAAAAGGACCGATAGCACCGTACGGTGCACGGTTTTGTTCGTAGAGCTTGTTTTCTGTATTTTTTTTTTTCCTCTAAGCGCTTTCAACTAAAAAAAAAAAAGAATGAAAAAAGGAAAACTAGGTAGTAGCAGCATGAAGCCAATTATGGCAGTAGCACTCTACTGCAGATGACTTGGCAGACTAATGACTGTACTTCTGATCACTTGAGGCATTTTTTAATACAAATATAACAGTAATAGTGGGTGGTCACATGGAAATATAGATGGCGCCACTGTGGTTTCCCGGCAAAATTTATGTAATTAACTTATTTTGGTTAAAAAAAAATATTTGCACTTCTCATCTACTACCTTTAATATGTCTTATCATCATTCATTCTCTCTAATAAGAAGAGATAGATCGATTAGTAATAAATGAAAGAAAGACAAGAATGAAAGTCATTTCTAAGAAACTCCATATCGCATACTACTTTATCTCGTTTGATATCGCGATTTTTTTTTTGCATTAAAAATCCACGCATTTTTGCATGGCACATGACTCCTCTTTGTCGTATGCAAAGGATAAATGACCACGTTTGACAAGTGATAACCTTGAAAAGATAAATTGACAATCCCCTAGACAACAAACACCTTATAATAAACATAACAATGACTTCCCCCTCTTTTCCGTTCCACATTCTGTTGGTAATATTCTTTCAAAGAAATACCACTTCGGAATATATATCGTGTACTATATCAGCTACTTCTGATCGCAGCGCCATCTTTTTTTTTTTTTTAATCTAGTTTTGACATCATGAAAGAGCACTGGCTTTTGATATTATCATTGACGTCTATTGAAATTCATAACTTGCATAAATAAGAGCTGTAGTTTGAAATTAAAATATATATAACGTGGCAAAAAATCGAATTTAAATATTTTTCTGCATGAAATATTGGTGACTTTGGAAAGGCGAATGGAGATAACTCATGTAAACTAAAATTGTCAGGAGTATTACTTCCTTTAAGGACATCGACACAAGTCGTTTTTCAGAATTTTAGGTGAATTCAAGGCATCGCTGTTGATGCAGGGATGGCGGACCTGTAGCACACGAGTCAGAGTTCATATGGCACCAGAATAAAAATTTTAAATTCCTTATATTTTTAATATTTATAATAAAATTATTAAAATACTTAGTATCCCAAAATGCTTACTTATATAATTATTTGATTACCCATTTCGTTATTATTTATAAATTAAAAAATTAGGTCAATATCTTTACACCACAAAAAAACATTAATATTAATGCTTGATGATATTCTATCCAACTAAAAGAAATTATTAAATCTTTCTACTCTCCATATATCGTTCTCCCCACGTAGCGCCATCATTCACCTGACTTTTAAGCAACATTCAGCACGAGCATTTCACATCAGCCAGGATATTGAGCTATGATCCGAGGGCGGCTCCCAACAGTTGCACAGGAAAAGACGTAGTACTTTGTCTACATCGAACACGGCGCAGTGATATAGAAATTATTTGCTAAAGCGATAACTGAAGCATGTACGCCTTTCTGGAGTCACGTGCTTCCTATCCACCTCTGTCTGCCCCCTTTCTGTTCCCTTAAAAGAGGGAGGGAGGGAAGGAAAGCCTCATTACCACATCACCTGAACAGGAGCCAGCAATTTCCTGCCCTGTGCGGATTTGGTTTCCTTCATTTCCTGTTAATTATAACTGCCACGACTTGTGCTGCTAGCTACAGAGTCTGCCGACTTCTCCAGATGGTTCAAATCCCACCAACCTGAGTACTGACGACTAGAAGACAGTTAAAGTAGCTCCGTGGTTGGAATGGTAAGAAGGAAGAAACGATGAAGTTCAACAACAACAAGATTACAGTTCAAATCTCCCACACACCGTAAGAATCCTGAAAATCTCTCTCTCTCTCTCTCTCTCTATGCAAAAGGTGTTGTTTATAGTACTATATTTCTAGGACAAATTCTTAAGCCTACAAGATACATGTGAAGCACGTAACAGTTTAGAGAGAAACTACACAGGTGACGTAACAATATATAGAGACATTGCACTGGTGACGTAACAATATAGAGAATTATGTGCCACAAAACAAAACTTATCTTCATAAAACTTCTAGTTTACTGTAGCAATGATGAAAGATTTTATTTACTGTTGTGATGACAGAAAACAATTTTTATTTTTTTTTCAGTTCTGTGAAATTTTCTGATTCTGTGTTCAAAATCAGTGAAATTAGTTCTCATAGCGTACAGGTGATTTCTAAGTAAAAACAGTCTCATTAATTTCATATTTAATTCAGTCGCTTGCTGGCGCTGTTATATTTTGTAGCATCCCTCCTCCCAAATGCCAATAATTAACACTGAAAAACTATCGTAATGAGATACAATAATGAGAGACTGTGATTTTTAAATAAAAAAGCATTGCCACTTAAAAACCACATTCCCATCTTTCTTAACAGCCTCTCAAGCTGGTATCATGGATACACTTTGACTTGAAAGATCTGGGTTTGAATTCTCAATATGAAGAAGAAGAATATAAAATGTAAGATGTCAAACAATGACTTCTAGTTGTGCGATCGTTAATTTTAGTTTTCTAATACAGCTGATATTCTCATCCCAAAATAAAAATAAAGAAAAAAATTTAATAAAAAAAAAAAGTATACATTTAACGGTTTCCGTCAAAGGAAATTTGAAGATCCCCCTTGTGTAGCTGAGTGGTTTCTCATCTGTAACGAAAGTAGGTTTATAGGCTTATTTTAAGCAACATTGAACAGTTTGATTCGTATGTTTTTACTATAAAAAAATCGATTAATATTTTTCAGTTACATTTGTCGATGTGTGTGTGTTCTGCCTCTGTTGCTCTTTGATGTGACTTCTTTCTTTTTCTTTGAGTATGACATCGCCTTATAAACAGATATTAATGGTTTTGGTAATGTTAATCAAGGAAGTGTCAATTCATACAGCTGCACCTCGCTCATATTCAGCTTACATCACACAAAACAGTTTTTTTTTCAACACTGCATTAGAAATACAGCGAGGTATGCAATTGTAGGAAAGGGATCTTGCACGTTTTCCATATACTGAGTCATGTACTTTGTCAGAATTTCATCCTTTATATACTGTATATTGTACGGCCTTTGTGCAGAGTTTCTATTTCCCATTCCACTAAGTGTGCTAAAAATAAAAAATAAAAAAAAATGCCATAAAACAGTAAAACATTCAAATGAAGTTAATATTACGAAACGCTAAGTAAAGAAAATGAAAAGATGTATCATAAATGGATTTGTTGTGAATGTATTTATAAACCTGCTGCATTGTAACAACCTTCGGATTAACATTTAGAGACCACGTTAATCCGGTCAGTGCGTAGTGTGCAACAGTCCGATAGCATTGCAGTACAATGTCGGAATTGATTATCACGAGTTTCGTGCTCTCAGCGATTGCTATGGCAACAGAGTTTCACAAAATATAGGTTCGTAATAAAACAGTTGGGTTTATCTAATCAAAGTTAACCAGCTCAGATTTACTAAATAGTTAAAAATGAGCTGTTTCGATAAGTTTTCAGTCGAGTCTCAACCGCTGATGAGTTTCATTAAAACCTGCACAAATGGAACGACTCTAGTAAGACGATGCAACGAAATTCACCTGAAAATGCGCGTCAGTCATATGACTTGGCATAAATATATATGCATACAGAAACACATCAATTTGTTATTTCAACGTTTCACAAGCATTGCTTTATCTGCCAGACATTTCGAGTGATGAATGTTCATTTTTATCTTTTGCTGTCCTTCCTAAGGGCGGACATACCCAGACTACTGAAACAACTCGTTTCAAAGCTTATTAATAGTTGGTGTAACCTGCCAAATCAGATAAAGTAAAAAACACACGTTATACTATGGTCCGTTGTTTGGAAAGAAACGATCAAAAAAATAAATAAAATAAAATAAAATAAAATAAAATTTCGTTCCAGAATCCACTTAAGAAAAGGACCTTTACTAACAGGTGTCTTGATCAATACAGTAACCTCTTAAAGGAAAATTTTTGGAGTAGAAACAATCCGATATCGGTGGCCGTCATCTTGAGAGTTAGCACTTGACACTCTGTGATTGTAATTACATAAAGTGTCGACACCGTTTTTCACGTTTAGGTCAAATGAGGTCATAATTCGGACTAAGTAATGAGAACGCATCTCCGGTTCATTTACCCACATAAGTCACGTGAAGAGAACACAGTTGAAAATAGGGTCAACGTTTTGTGAGGTCCCGTGTCGCCTACACAACTTCGCAGAAACTAACCAATCCCGATATCGCTCTGTCAGTCGTTCTGCTCCACCTCCATATCTCCCACCCTTCTTACCTCCCCACCATGAATCGGCAACAGCCTAATGAGGACCAGCTGTGACTAAAGGTCACGGAGGAGGTCATTCTTTTCCCCTCCTCTAAACTCGGTTGCCCTGCCCTCCCCTGGGGAAAGGTTGATGCGAATAACGGCAAGCGAGGGCGGAGATGGAGAGACAAAGGTCTGATAAAGTAGACGCGTAGAACACAAGTGACCTCTACCCACGATACCTGCTGAAAGGAGAAGCAAAATAAAATTGGTTTTTCAAATGACTAACCTTAAGCAATAGCAAATATAGTTCAAAACAGCTTCATTTACGAACCTCTATGGCTTTTGTTTTTACAGGCCATCTATTAATTAATTTGTGCACGTTCTTTGAAAGTTAAAAAGGCCATGAATGATCCAGTCAACGTGATTGTATCACCCTTTCGTTTATAAGAGTACTCTAATATTCAAAACAGCCACGGTAGTTACCATAAGATCGATCTGCATCTCATCATTGGGGATGCTATTGATTAGTGTTTAGAGGAAGGGGAAAATCCGCTAAAAAGTCAGCGGGAGTACAAACGATACAAGAAATCCTTATCCTTTTATATGGGATTTTATGCACTTAAAAGTTGTGTAGCACAATAGGAAACGCATTTTTTTTTCTTTTTTTTTTCAGGTAGAACGTATTTTTCGAGAAGTGTACTTAAATCACTGCTTACGCAATATTCTAAAAATATACACACACGCTGCAAATGACATCTAGGAATGATAAAATAATAAAATCCACTTCAATTTGTCCCGACTTGCATAGAAATGTTCATTTGATACGGTAAAGCATTTGACTGAAAAATTTAAACATTGTTGGGATGTAACAATCACCAAAGCAAACAATAGAAGAGCCAAAGTAATTAGACAACTTTCATTTTGGGCAGGGAGGAAGACATTAAACTTTAGCTATAATTTCTGCTGTGAATGAAGAATAAACGTTATAATGCAAGCAATAAGTTTGCTATATTCTTGTTTCATCGTATTTAAATGCAGTGATTTAGAATGTCTCCATTCACGTTGGCCTTTTAAGGTCTTAATACAGTATTTCCTTTCTCAATTCACTTTTTGAGCATTGAAGTGCATTTAATCTGAATGCGCAAAGTGGATTAAAAGAACTTACGTGATCTGGGATAGAGATGAAATTTGAAATGCTAGAATCTCTGTGTATTCATGAATTACTTGGACTATGGATTATTTGTCATTGATACACACAAAAATAGTGGTTTCCTAAGAACTACACGGCGAAACTCAGCAAGCAATACCGGAAGATCCAAAACCTCAGGTAGGTTCAACAAAGGCTTGTAAGTTACAGTAAAAAATCTCTTAAATAGGTTTAAAAACGTTGGGTTATTTGAGTATATTTAAGTCGTTTAAAAAATTCTCTGCTAAATACCGTAGCGTCGACGTTTAGGAGAGTCCGAATATCGTAAATTTTAATCCACAAGTTTTGGAATTTCTCGGACATCGTAAGACGTCCAAAATAGTGACAATCCTTTGACGTTAATTGTGTTTGATCAGTTCGAGGTGATAGTTTAAATTTGACTTCAACAATATCGTATTGCTAACACATTCTCATGGGAACCACCGTAGCTCAAGTCAGTCAGTATAGACGAAGCTCTTTGGTTGGAAAGAACTGGGGTCGAATCCGGTCTAAGGACGCGAAGAACCTTTATCAATGCTTTTCAACTGAAGGTGACTTAACCGTCTCATACGGGAGTGCAAGGCTTGTTTTCTACCGGAATCTCGAGTTTTTCACCCGTCAAGCACGCAATAATACAAAATATACATGCACGGGTCCAACCACCGTATGCAATTCCTGCACGCCAAACCCTCATTTTTGAATGGAATATTAATTAGGATCGCGTGTTAATTAGACCGATCTGCGTAATGTTCAAGTTCCTGAATATAAGTAAGATTAGCTTTTTGACTATTAAATCAATTACGAAACTGTCAAATCAGTCCCGATATAAGTTTTGGATTACACTAAGGCCATGAGACGATGGTTAAGCCTGTCATCTGCGTGGGCTTCCTGGACTTCTCTGTTTATAATGAGATTCAAATCCGGGACCTTCTAACAAACGATCGTACTTAAAGGATCTAAAATGTGATAAACAGGGTTACGTAATTTAGGGAACAGCTCTATCAGCACTATATCTTCATTATCTTAACTTCATAATGCAATAAAAAAAATACACTATCTTAATTTTTTTAAACAAATATTTTCATCGATAATGATAAGAATAAATAAATAAATATCCTGAATACAATGTGCAATTTATTTTATTAGTTTCAGTCCGTTTTATTTATTGATTATTTTTATTTCTTAATTTACATTCATTGATTTAAATAAATCCTTAATGAGTACCAATTAAATGACTAATTAATTGCATTCAATAATGTGTAGTGTCGGATAATCAATAAATAAAACACGTTTTGTAAATGGTTCGTTTAAAGCAAAGAAAAACGTTTAACAATAATTTTCTTGTGTGCAGTCTCTCTCTCTCTCTCCGAACACATTCATTAATTTGCAGTATAGATTCGATGTGACACGATCATCATGTTGTCAGAAAATGTACAGTCCATGAGAGCCGGGGGCGATCACTTGCGGAAGTTATTGAGAAGGCGCATATTACTTATCTTAGGAAACACATATCCTATTACCTGTCATAAATTTTCTGTGGGCGAAATAAAACTGGTGCTTGGATTCGAGATCTTAGGTTTACTTCAGTGTTGATATATAATCACCGAAGTGCTCTTGACTGCCTTTGATTTATGACGTCGAATTTTAATGCAACAAGGCCAGGTTAAAAAAAAAAAAAAAAAGCTAATACACAACTTTTGAAACACAGCCTTTCTATGAGTTTCATAAAGCATTATTGAATATTAAAACAAAAACGGAATTCATTTTAAACCCCATTTTAATTCTTCTTAATTCTAACTTTACTTAAATTCCAAGTACAAATCGAATCATCCAATTAATTACTTATACAAAAACATCGCCAAATTATTATTATTTTAACCTTTTATCAAAAGGCATGAAAGAATCGGGAGAAACCGGAGGTCCCGGAGAAGAATTACCCCCAATTACAGTCCAAGACAGACTAACTGATTACTGGCGAATAAAAAGATAAATAAATAAAAACTTCAAAAAAAAAAAATAAATAAATAAAAAAGCCGGTACACTATCATCACTCTGTTCCGACAAAACAGTTCCGACAAGTAATGCGATACTTCCTCCCCTCTCCCAACATCTCGAAAAGCGGATTTCGGCGTATTCACACTCCCTCCGTTTCTTTTATTCTTTTTATTTAATTTTTCCTGTTCGAATTTTTTTTATCATTACGCTTTATACATACACGCAGGGGCGGCTCGTGCATGGGCACTGCGGAACTGCAGCACCCCCAATTTTTCTCGATATATAAATATGTTTATTAATTTATTTATATTTGCTTGTAATATTTAATTTTATCATGAACAATCCTATACAATTCTCTTATTTTGTATAAAAAATAATAAAAATCCATCTTGTAGCACTTAGGAGGGCAAAGGACGCCAGCAGCACTGTGTTTACCACAGTGTCATATTGCTACGCGCGCAAGCACATGCACATCATAGTGAGATGCGAGCTATTAGCGTAATGCGGCACTGTCCGTCGCACAGTTCCACTATTGTTTATATGCAGTTTGTGCCATTAGTAGAGTGTTCGTAGTGCTTATCGTGTTTACTCCGTCTCTTTAAATATTTGGACATTACAATTAAAGACGTAACATTTGTTATAGATTTTATTTTAGAACATTTATTGGGGTTATGATAATGGATTTTATTTTAAAATAATTTTTAATTATACCAAACTGTATATATCGATAATAAACAATATTTTTTCATGTTTCATTTTTTTAAAAATTTTTACCATAATTTTGATATTTTATCCAAACACGTATACACTGTACTTACTGTGTGTATGTGTATTTCGAAAGTCGCAGCCCCCCCACCCCCACGATTTGAAGCCACGAACCGCCACCGCATGCACGTATAATAACATGTTCAATATCGCAAGTAATATTAGTCATTTAACTGATTGCTTAACAATGATTTTATTGATATTAACTGTCGCTAATCAACAATAAACAATTCTGAAAATGAATACCAAGTTCGGCAGTACTTGATTAATCATCTTTAATATCACAATCATCTCTAAATAATAACTTATTATTTCTGCAGTGTCATTCAAAATTAACAATAACATAACTAACAACAATAACAAACAATTGAAGTTCGTGCTAATTTATTCTATTCAGTTTAACAATTAAATAACACTGAAATCAGGATTGCTAATTACGTACAGCACGACAATTAACTTAGTTACAACCAAGTGTAAATTCTCAAGTATCAATTATCCTTTGAAGCATTAGGAGAAAAAAAAATGAAACTGATCATTATTGGTCAATTAATTTCTTTGTATAAGACTTTTACCCTCACAATTCTCGTATAAATCGGTACATACAAGTCACCTATCTGTTTACAGTTTCAAATAGGAATTACTTTGAAAATTGTCTCTCTTGTTATTGTCCAATACGTTCCTATTTTTTCAGCATTAGCAGCCACTGATAACACGTTAATACATTTTTTTTTTACCTCTGCTGGTGAAATGAATGCCATTTTTTTGTTCTACCTGCGCAAAATAATCCTTAATGTTCTAGTTTTTATGGTTTTTGTTTGTTTTCTTTGTTTAGTGGAAAAATATTCTCATGTTTGAATGAGTGCAATTTTTTTTAATCTTTGTACATTTTTAACAACAACAACAACAACAAAAAAACATGATGTGCTTTTGTGAAAAATACCATTTTAGTTAAAAGAATGTTTTTAGGGAATACATCCCCCCCCTAAAATTCAGCAGAATTGATCTATAACAAAAAAAAAAAAAAAAAAACTATTCGATACAACAGAACGTCGTAAATCAAATGATGGTTCCACGTCACGCTATCTAATTATAAAAATACTCTTTCTGAAATTTTCAAGATGAGTAGTCAATTTTAATATTCTAATAAAATAATTTTTGAGTAAGGTCGACACTAATTATTACATTACAGTTATATGTTCATATCAAGTTCGTTCTGCTTTCATAAGAGCCTCCATAGCTCAATCGGTTTCGACGACGCTATTTCGTTTGAAAACCACGATCTGATTCCCGTCTGGGACGCGATGAACCTTTATCAGGACTTTTCAGCTGAAGGTGAGTTAGTTAGCCAGTCTTATAGGGAGAGAGGTGGCAGGCTAATCGTCCCGCAACCAGGAGAGAAAGCCAGGAGAAAGCTACATTATAAAACTTTATATTGATTTCGTAAGATGGTGCTGAACCTGCTTGTATATATAGGCTTAACGGCCGTTGTATCATCATACACTGACTGCCCTCATCTTAGGTTTTAATTAATCTTATATCTAAAAATGTAAAGTAATATTTACGACTTTTACCACAGAGACAAGGCGATCTTCCCAAGGTTGTTGGCTGACCGAGATTGCAACTCAGATTAAGTCATTTTAATTAATAAGAATGATTTACGATAACCGAATCCACATGGTCTATTTTTTATGCAATGATTGAGTTTTACATCACAAAATATTTCATGCATATTTGTGACTTAAAAAGCCACAAATAAGTGTGAAGTACGTGCTCACAGTGATGACTGTGAGCACGTACTTCACACGTGTGGAGGAGAAACTTACGGTTAAAGTGAACTGCTGTAATTTGACTCGATCTTCATTTATCGTTAATTCAGTTTAAAATTATTTAAACTTCAGAATGTGTTTTCCCATTTTACGATAAGCATTATATTAAAGAATACGCACAAAAGTTTATATTATATTTATATTACATACTTCAAACTATTTCCAAGAATTGTAACTCTAATTCACGCCATGTGGGAAAGTAAGATTCGATTTGCGACGGCTCGCTTAACGACGGTTTTCCAGAAACCAATTAGGTCGTGAAAGCGAAGGTTTATTGTATTGCTTTTACTACTTCTAATATTCAGATATTGTAAACCTGAGACCTTCTCCACCCCCAAGATCGGTTAATATTTTAAATTCAGAAATAGCAAAATAGGAAAAAACTAAACGTTCCAGGAGAAGAAAGAAAAAAAAATTGCAAACCCATCGGTAGTTGAAAAGTTCTTTCTAGATTCGAAATAGGGATTCGAACCCACATACACATTAGAGATGCTCAGTGGCAGGGCCTGTGTGGCAACTATATTAGCATACCACACACATACACATCGTTGATTAAGCAGAAGCCACTATACTTCTTATTATTTCTTTATTTGTAACCTAGTTTTGTTTTCTTTCAAGGAATGCGAAGATAAGAAAAATGCAGCCACGGAAACAAAGTTATTCGTGACATTGGTGCAATATTTTTGTTTGTGACATGCTCTCCAAATCCCCCTCCCCTATGACGCCGCACTGCTGTTCTACTACTAGATTTCTGAAGTTCTCGAGAACTCAATGGGCCCTATGAAAAAGCCCTCGAGGGGAGCCAACGAAAGCATTAGAAAGGTCAAACGAAAGATTATATTCTCCCCATCGTATCCTCATAGTTTAACATTTAAAGGATTATTTCGAAAATTATCAATAATTAATTAAAGGGTTAATTTTAAATTTAATAAAATTTTAAATGAACCAATGCAATACAGAAAACTAATAAAGTTAGCAGGTCTTGAATAATACTAGTTGAAATTTAAAGATGTTTTAATAATTAACCAGAATCGCATCGTTAAATATTAACAATACGATTCATAAACTATTGTTCACAAATTGCTGAAAAAACTACAATTGTTAAATTGAAATTGAGTACAATAATTGTTAAAATGTCTTTTATTGAAATCAGCTATGTAAACAGAACATTTTAATCAGGTAATATTTCCAAAAAAGATAAACACAGTAAAGTTACTTGCAGATTTCAACTGACGATCTACTGCTTATTGTAGATCGTGAGTAGAATTCTAGACTAATTAGCATTTCGCTACCTGCAATAATAATTGAAATTAAACCAGTTTAGAGAATGCTTGTAAGTGGGAGGAAGGGAAATTCACACTTATTATTTCATACATTATTTTTCTAACTTTTTGCATTAATAAGCGATACTCAATCGTGTAGTCAACGCTCTTAACATCCCAGTCTTGATCGCATACATAAAAGGGTTGGCTTCCACTGATTATCATTACCACTCGAATACATCAAATATTGAACCAGTTACATCCACAATGGCAGATCTTCTTAGGGATATACAAGGCAGCGAGGACAACGACACCTGGTTAAGAGCACTGAGGTGATACATCTGTTCGAAATCAACTGCCGCAGCTCTCAGCGTGCAAGCACACACACGAGCTATTTTCTGGCGTACCGTGTTCGCGTCTGGTCCACTGGAAGATTGAATAAATGCTCCGACAGCTCAACCTTTGCAACTCATCATGGCCAAAGAGCCTCTTTTAACCGGTATTGTAGCGAGGTAGCCAGACGTGACTACGAATGAAACAGGTCTGAAGCCCGGGGGTGGTTCGTTACTGTACTATCGACGCTACCGGGCGGTCCCGTGTACGGTCCCAGGGCTATTGTGTCTTACCACCTGGCACGTGCCGGCCGTCAAAGGTGTTCCACGTGCTCACTTCAAGAGGTATAGCTCCCCTCGGTAGCGAACCGCCACCATCTCTCTCTCTCTCTCTCTCTATTGCGCCAAGTCTTTTACGGCTGTTTATTCAAGATAGGCCGAGGAACAACAAAGCGCTACCTAAGCCCAGGCCATTCTGGTACGTCTGTGCAGCGCTTTGTACATAAATCAGGGCAGCCCGTACTAGAAGCGTACAAGCGGCAGAATTGAGAGCATAATCTCTCCTACATCCTCCCTGACAAAAGTGATTTGTGTGCACAAGAAGGAACTTCTTCTCCTCGCCAGTCGATCCAATGCCCATCTGCTATCCTGCTACAAAGAGACACGACTAATGTTCACATATACACAACGTCCACCAAAAACCTATCTTACATAACTGAAAATTGTAGCAGCGTGTAAATGGATGCCAGAGCACAATCATAGAAATGGTCAATTGGGCTTTCGAGTAATAAGCAAGTCAACATTTTATTTTCTGGACGTACAATAGTGTTGGAGGACAAGTTTTTCCTTCCTTTGAGTTCCTCAGAAAATCAACACACACACACACACACACACACGTGTGATCTGCGCATTATAAGAATGACTGGTCATTCTTGTTATTAGAACTCTAAAGCGCCGTTTTTATACAAGGTGTACGACCTAAATTTATCACCCACCGTACTCATCCTCTTTTGGTTCTCAAACACGACTAAATTTAAGTTTTGATCCATGAATTGAAATTCACTAATTCTAAGAAAAGCTACCATGACAATCCTATGAATACATCAGAACAGTTCGCAACTTAACTGCATGAAGATTTAAAGAAAGAAAAAATCGATAAGCTTTAGAAAGAAATAAATGCATCAGATACAATCTTATACACAACGAAAAGCTTGCTTAGCGGTTTTAGAGCTTTTAATAATAACCAATATAAAATCCGCTACTGTGTGGGCGCGCATGCGTGTCCTATTGCTCTATAGAACCAGGATCGACTATATTTTTTTCTTTTATGTAAGGAAGTGGTTCCCAGTCTTTTCCCACTTGTGTACCCCTTTTAAACCCATTTCTATAAATTATACCCCTTGTTTTTAAAATAGCTGTTTTTAAATACTGACATTTATTGTTCCATAACTGACGTTTTGCATTTTGTTTAATTTACTTGTTTTTCCGCCATTGCCGATTATTTTTTGTGTACCTCTGAGCATGTACCCACGGGGTATGCGTACCACCGGTTGGGATCCGACGATCTAAGGCAATCCATAATTCGATTATTTTTTTTTTTAATTAAAATTTTTAAAATGAACGCTTTTAACTTTTTTTTTTAAATCTAAATATGTTTAATTATTATTACTGGAGAAATTGTCTACATAACCATTTTCAGTGCTAATCGTGCATACAATGCTACTTTCGTTTTCTCTTTAATTCCTCTTTTACTTAAATGTTCCGACAAGACCACGGATTCGTGGCATAGTCGAAACAGCACGTGACCTTGGTTTTTCCTTCAGCAAAAATATGAAACAGGGTGGCGAACATATCACGACCTGAGTTACTTCTAAGTTAACTGAAAACCCCCACCCCAAACACAAATCTAAATATTTGAATTGTAAAAGTTCTACATTTTCTATTGATACTCAGCATATCACTTTATTACAACATTATTTATTTTAAATAGTAATTAATTGTAATAAGAAAGGATAAAATATTTATTTATATTCAAGTGAAAGGTACGAAAGTTTGTGTTATGTATAGAGGCGCTGCTATTTTTCCAGTTCATATTATAATACTTGAAACATATAATCCTAATAGAGGCTGTATTTTAATACGCTTAATTCAAATAATAAAATGAACAATTTATTAAAAATATTAATTTAGGGAAAGCGAAAAAAATAAGGATCAAATGGCTTTGCAGGTAGGATCTGGTCAAACCTTCGTCAGCCTGATGGGCAGAAGAAGAAAGATCGTTTTTGCTTTGTAATCGGTGGATTAATAATAATAATAATATTCGTATAACACCTCCCCCCCTTTTCATCCGTCCTTTCGGTGGAGGGTTGAGTCCTTCTAATGAGAGATTAAGTATATATTTTATAACTGTAGATCGGTGTGTGTGTTCAAGGGCCGGTTTGCCTATTCTGAGAGACGAAAATAAAAAACTTACCACCGCATGAGATCGGTTTACTCACTTTTAGTCGAAAAAGACCAGATAAAGGTTCCTCACGTGATGGAAGGGAATCGAACCCAGGTCTTTCCGACTAAAGGACTTTGTCTATACCGACTGAGCTACGGAGGCTCGACTGGGGGGGGGGGGGATTGAAACTCCACCATGGCATTCCCACATGTCGTGGATGTATTTGTGCTTAGGTGGTAGATAAATTTCATTGCACAGAATTTAAAAGCGCAGTTTTTTTCGAAACTAGAGTGAGAACGACATGAAATCGAAATGATCTAACTATTAAACATACGAAATAAATCTATAAATGCTGCTCTGCTTTCAACACCCTTCTATTCTCTCTCCTTTTCTAGTAATTCAGCCAAAAAAAGAAAGACGAAAGACTCTTCCATCATCTTAGCTGTCATGTCATTCACCAGACTTCAGTCCATCAAACGGTTACCTTGAAACTATAGCTTTCCTATTCCCCCCCCCCCCCAAATCCCTTCTTCCTCCCCACTTCATCGTTCTTTGGCATCTGCAGAGACCACAAAAGAAACATCGAGTGGTAAGTTTGATACCCGAGAATAAGAAACTAGATACGAATTATGACAGATCCATGTATCTTAAGGTGCAAATGAGATACAAACTCGATTATAACGTTTCAAATTAACTCGATAGGCATAACCGGTCTAGTTTTTTTTTTTTATTATTATTCACCTCTCCTTTCTTTGATATAGTGAGCATTCTATATATGTCTACAGACTATTTACGCTGTATTCGTACATGGGGGAAGAGAAAAGTGATCGGGGACCGTGCCATCCATATATAAAATTGGACAGGACCGGAGATATCCCCCCCCCCCAAAAAAAAAGATTGACAGTGAAATGGAGACAATGTAGATAGATAAGTTTAATTCTTGATTTTATTAAAAAAAAGTTTTAACTCTATAGTAACTACTTTTGACTACTTTTGTTACGAAACATACACAAATTTTGGAGTTGTAGGTTCATAACATTTTTTTTTTTTTTTTTTTTGAGACTGAGGTTCCGAAGACGATAAATCAATGACAGTAACAAATGATCGTCTGATGATTCTATTTTTTTTTTTAGTTTAGATTTGTTCGGTATCATACAGGAAAATTGTTTCCTCGTAAATGCTTGACGACAACGGGGTGACAATTGCAACTAAAGTTGAAGTAATCAACAATTTCGAAGGCTGGCTTCGATTCGTGTTTAACACTCGGTGTTAAATCACCTGTGCTCAAGCTTATGGATGTTTGAATGCGTGCGCGCATCTTCGAGTCTTTAATGGTTTGATTTTATACTAAAAAAAAACATCCTTTGCGATAATCATTTGCATTTAATGTCTATTGACAAATCAATAATAGATGGTGATACATAAAAACATTTTAGCATGTTTTAGTTATAACCAGTGGCGGCTCGTGGCTTGAAATCGTGGGGGGTTCTGCAACTTTCGAAATATACATACACACTGCAAGTACAGTGTATTGTATACGTGTTTGGATAAAATATCAAAATTATGGTAAAAATTTAAAAAAAAATTAAACATGAAAAAATATTGTTTATTACCGATAAAATTATACAGGTTGGCATAATTCAAATTACTTAAAAATAAAATCCATTATCATAATCCCAATAATGTTCTAAAATAAAAACTATCACAAATGTCTTTAATTGTAATGTCCAAATATTTAAAGAGACGGAGTAAACACGATAAGCACTACGAACACTCACTACTGGCGCAAACTGCATATAAACAATAGTGGAACTGCGCGACGGACAGTGCCGCATTACACTAATAGCTCGCTTCTCACTATGACGTGCATATGCTTGCGCGCGTAGCAATGTGACACTGTGGTAAACACAGTACTGTTAGCGTCCTTCGCCCTCTTAAGTGCTACAAGATGGATTTTTATTATTTTTTATACAAAATAAGAGAATTGTATAGGATTGTGGATGATAACATTAAATATTACACGCAAAGAGAAATAAATCAATAAATATATTTATATATCGAGAAAAATTGGGGGGGTGCTTCAGTTCCGCAATGCCTATGAACGAGCCGCCCCTGGTTATAACTTTATTATTTCGGAAAGCGGGTGCGTCACTCTGATCATGAGACCTTTTACGCTTTATATTCACACGCACACACACACACACGCACACTGCTTGGTCATGGTTAACAGGTCCATCTTACAAATACGATTTAATTTTGTTTATTAGATAATAAACATAATTAAATCGAACTCCTTAACCCTTAAACTCAAACCTTGCCCTTAAGCTCCATGCAACATGAAAACGGATTTGGTAAATCCAAAAGGGATAAAAATACTTTTAGGTTACAATAAAATGAGCTAATTGAATCTTTGGTTTTCCTCCATCACTGATCAGAGCAAATGGCCAATGTTTCATATCTGATTGTACAAAAGGATCATCAAAATGACGACCAATGAGTCTTTTTGCATCAGAAACTGTATTGCTGGGATTCGTAGCAACTTGGTTGTTTGGCTGCATCACCAATTAACCTTTCAGTGAATGCAGCATAGCTTGGAGTTGTTCTGTTTCCTTGATCATTAGCGATGATTTCTACTTTTCCATGCTGAAACACTCCAACACATGAGTAGGTGATCCCCAAATCAACCTACTGCTGGTGTCTTTGCCATTTCTGATTAATGATTCAAAAAATTTAATAGCAATCATTCAACAACTGACTACCATGCACGCAATGATTTAAACTCAGATGAGATGAGCCATCCCATCTTGTTCCTTTTCCCACATTCGAATTGAACAAGTTTTATAAGAATTTCTGTTCTACTTAAAATCCGTAGACCAGAGATGCTACTAAGACTAGGAATAGATGTCTGTTGCGTATATTATCCAGTTGTCTTGAACTGAGAATCCCCCCCCCCCACCTGGGTACGAGATCGAGTGACAAACTCACCTTCAACTGAAAGGCTCTTAAATCTGTTCTTCTTCTTCTTCTTCTAGACCGGAACCGAACCCAGGTCCTTTTTAGCAAAAGGTTATTTTTTTTTTCACCTGCAAAAGGAGGGGTTTGTTTGCATGAAGTTTCGCTTGTGGAGAGAAAACAAGAGAGCATTACAAAGTAAGTTTGTCTGTTATAAGGGAAAAAAAAACAAATACAGTCAAGGATGAAATAATCAGAGACCTTTCATCTTTTCGAGAAGGGGAAAAAATCACAACCGGAGACAGATTTCTATAAGGCAGAAAATTTCAAAATTTTGAGTGACACATGAAAGAATCGAATCCATATGAAAAATTATTACATTAGTATCTTGGAAGGGGGGGGGAACGCTAATATTTTAGTGATCCCACCTGGATAACACTTTTATGTATTTTTGTAATGTGAATACTCATAAAATATCTCGACGAATTTTGATAAAAGTTGGTATTTTGGATTTAAAATGTGTCGAACTGCTTTCAAGTTAAGTTTCATTTAGGACAATTTAAACCAAAGGCGAAGTAAAAGTTTGGGTTTAAAATTCAGACAAAAATGTTTTATTGAAAGTTCATGAATGTACCGAATATTTAGTACTGCGTCAGGAGGTTAGAACATCTCCTGTTCCCCTGTTCCAGAAATCAAACATGGGAATGTTCTAAACTCCCTGCAGGCTTCTTTTTATCTACGAATTTATCTCCCAACTAAAGACATTCACAAACAACCATGCCCAAGGTGGAATATTAGTCGAAGAGAGATCCAGTGACTACTCGGGCCTAGCATGCATTTTGTGATCCTCATATCACTGCCACAGTTATTGTTGTCGTAAAAAGGTCATTCACAATAGAATAATGTACGGCTCAGCCACGGAAATATGAAATCTTTTGTGATAAAGATAGAAAAATAATATCGATCCTTTCTTCTTCAATTCATCCCTTCCTTAGGACGGTAGAATCTCCTGAGTAGGGATCACGGTGAATTAATACAGTCAGCATCCTACTCCTCTACTGCATTCCATTAGGACAAATATTTATTATGCCTGTATGTCTATGTGCTCACAGGGAAGGGAAATTACCTGGATTTTCGGGGAGTAAAAATCCACCACCTCTGTATGAGACCGGCCAACTCACCATTTGATTGAAAAGACCTGAGAAAGATTCCTCACATCATAAACAGGATTTGAACAGGATCTTTTCCACCACAGGACTCTTCTATACCAACTGAAGGCTCCGATACATCCTTTATTTTAAATACATTTTAAATTATTTTATAATTAACTCAATTCAAAAACATTTTAAAAGAATTTCTTCTTTTTTTTTTATGTAAAATGGTATCACTTTCCTCACGTATACTTGAATCCATTTGATGGGTATTTTTGCAAGAGGTCAAGTGTTGAACCCTCATTTAACGCTAAAGCCATCGTGTAATTATTCTTTCCGTTTAAGAAGGCTGCATATACATCACTTCTCACCGTCTACACTTCACTAACAGAAACATTGTGGACAACTAGGACCGTGCCATTAGCCCTAACTGGTTGTTGCACTTCCTCATTATTGCTTAATGACAGCCACTGCCATCACAAGAACTGGCTGATGCAGTAAAGGTGAATAGAAATTACAGCTGTCCTTTATTAGTATAACCCCCCTTGTTTGGCAATTATGCAATTCAACGTCAAGCGCATTAACTATGTTTCTTAGATGCATTCCGAGGGCATGAACTTAAGGTGACATGCGAGACAAAAGCTCCATCATATCAATTTAAATAGTTACTTTCTTATTTCTAGTGTAAGTAAACAACTAGACTGTTTATTCTCTTTTATTAAAAACAAATAAATGAATCCATAATCTAATAGTTAAATATATGTATTCATTAATGCTATTTAGGGCTGTTCTAAATGCCTTCGTAATTATACTACGGGCTCCTCACCCTGCTTGCTCATGCTCACAACTCTGGTCTTACAGCGGGAGTGTAGTGACGTCATCTCGAACATGACAGATCCATTATCAATGTGAATGAAAACTAATTCTTTTATTGCGGAAATGTGATGAAAAAATGCGTACCTTTTCGGTTTCGTCGACAATATTCAAGTCATTTTTCATAAAGCTAACTTTCCCTTAGACAACCAGGTACAATCATAATAACAGTACTGTAAATCTGTAAATGCTACGATAGTTTGTGGTGGAAATACTAAGATAACATTTTATCGTCAGCTAGCTATTTGGTTTCGAGATTATGCTGAAATATTTGGTTGTGAGATTTATTTAATCTTAACATAGGTGTTCCCACAGCAGCCTGATAGAAATGTGGTTGGCGGAGTTCAGTCAAGTCTTCAGTTCAAGGTGATTCTCCCCTGGCACAACCATTATAAAAATATTATACACAAGAACGCATTAAGAGAAACCGGAGTATCCGGAGATAAAGTTAACTCGACTTGGGACACGACTGAAACAGATTTGGAGGAAGAAAACTTGAACAACTAATGAGATCATTTAAGATGACCACATTGTAAGACAATCTGATGTTCGGTTTGTGGTCGAGCTAATGCACTAGTGGGTAAGGAAATTCAGTGTGAATAAGGTTTTGTTGATTTTTTTTTTAATTTACTCAACATAAATACCAAACATCAATAGATAACCTCCCCCCCCCCAAAAAAAAGGCAAAAATAAAAAGCTTCATTTGCAGAGTGCTGTTTCTGAATATCCAGAAGGGAACCACTTGTGCTCAGTATAAGTGGGACATCTTATAGTCCTAAACACATGTGGTTTAGGGATATCCTTTTATTCAACTCATTTCGTAAGAAAATTGAGTTGGATGTTTCTCAAGTTTTCCGATTTACTCACTTCAAAGTCTCTTGACAGATCCTACCGTTTGGTATCCTGCATTTTCATGAAACACAAATAATCTGAGTGTCCAACAAATTTCGCCCTTTGTGAATAGAATGGGGCTGAAGATACGAATTGGAGTGTTGCGCATTGGCATGTTATTTTATGTTGTACATAAAATAACATACCGAAGAAGAAGCTCTCAGTTACATGCACTGTAACAACATGGAGTTTGGTCCGTTCTTCTAAAGAAGAATCCTTTATGTTACTTTTTTCTTCAGCAACACCACGGTCACTTAATCTAACTCCCCCACCTCCACACCTTCCATTAGGGAAACTGATAGATGTGGAGGTTGGGGATCAGCAGATCAGCTCAGCAGCCGTCCTTTCTTTGAGACGAGGAAAGTGCAGTTGCTTCTAAAGACTTTTGCAAACAAACACTGAATGTAGCAATGCTCTCACTTCAGAGTCGCCAAAATCATGCGCGATCTCAATCTTAATTCCTGAAGCTGTACTAATTTTGTTAACATGTTCCATACCACTCAACAGACCATTTAATCCTAATAAATACTACACCTTTCAGAGTCATAAAGGCCACTGCAATATGGCTATTACAAACCACCTCATTGACCATAAACGTGTCATACGCGAATGAGTCGCAAAACGGTGTCATTCCCAATGGCATCTTCTATAATGATGTCATTCATCAGCACAGCAACTTTTTTTTTTTTTTTTCCATTTGCCTTATGAAAGGTGAGTCATTTTGTCTGTTTCGACAGAATAGACAAAATGGATAAAAGAAATCTAACAGATGCTGACACATTTTGTGAATACATTGAAAAACCATTTCTATATAGATTATGTGGGGGGGGGGGTAAGTACGGCAAAAAAAAAAAAAAAAAACCTATAAATGCATTCTATAGCTTCTAAACTTTTAATATTAAGAATTTTATGATTCCTTCTTTCAGTGGGCCAACTTGCCGGTATTCCTAGAAGACCGGACTGAGTAGTTAAAAGGATTTATTTTACATTTCAAATAATTTTTTTCAATAAAAGATACGTGGAAATATTTACATTGGGAATATTCATGTTGGGAATCAATCAGTTCATATTCACCCATGAAATGTTTTTAGTAAACCTATGTGTTAGTACACAGTATATTAGTACAGCAAATGAGGGGTCCAGTTGGGATTATTTTAGTACGGTCCTTAATTTGAAATAACTAGGTATCGGGGATGTTAAATATTAAGAAACTAAACAATATATTTAGTAATTATCTTTTAAAAACTAATTACCAAGACATTTTTTTCTTACTTTTTGTTCAGCAAAATCTTAACGAAATTTTATTGAGATTTTAAAATGTTTGCTTCGGGGGCCCGATTATTAGCTCAATCGGCTTAAGGATAGCCCTGACTGACTTTATCATGATGTTGGCCTACTTGATGCATCTTTTGAGACGTCAAACAGAAGAAGATGTAAAGCAAGGTCACTTATAATCAGTCCCCCCCCCCAGTTTTGTTTATTATTATGATTTGTTTTTTTTATAGGTCTGGAATAATCACGGTCATAGATCGATCCACTTTTCTTTTGACTATTTTACCCGAAAATAGCGAAATCAGCAATTTCATCCATCTATATCATTTCAGGAATAGTTTAAAAATATCTATAAAATGCCTAAATGTATCTTTTTTTTTTTTTTTTGGTGTGGGGGGGAGGCAGGGGGGATCATCCTTTTCTTTTTCTCCTAGACTTTCTGTACCTCTTGTTACTGTGCTCCACCCACATTAACCCATTTTCGAGGTTACACCACCAATCATATTTTGAAATTATGAGACCCATCATTAACAATTTGCCGGACTGAGAATATCTTTAAGTAGTATATGATTTCCATTCTTCAGTGTGGAACCACCTGAAATGGCTCAGAAAAATACTATGTTTAATCTCCGGAATAAAGTACTTGGATTATGTTTCATGGTGGACTGGGATAATGCGAGTTTTAATATAATCTGAAACGTGTTACAGGTTTACAACTTTTCGAGAGTCAGATCACTATAAATAAAGTAATAAATATATACAAATCAATAACTGTATTCTGTTTGTAATCAACAGTTTTCTTTGAATCTTTTATAATTATTTTTTAAAACATGTTAAGTGCTGTGGAACTAAGAAAGTACTTCGACATTTTTATATATCATTCTAGATATGTCCCCTGGTCACACGTTCCCGAATCCCCCCCCCCCTCGAAGAGTATGTGACATCATCATCATTTAATAATGATCCGTTTTTGTTCAAAATTTAGGGAACAAGATGACCTTCCTATTTTGTTAATCAACCTTTCGCAAATTTCATCTCAGGATTATATTAATACTATGAGGTGTACCGAAGTAATGGTTAACTTTATTTTACATGTTGAAACATGCACAAGCATAAACTACAGTGTTTTCCGATTCCTTAATTCTGTTTTATAATACTGTATTTAGGTACATGGTTTCGTATCTTCAAGCAAAGTATTGAATAGATCTAGTTAATAGCAGCTAGGACATTTTTTTAAGGCCATTATAAAAACAACAACAAAAAAAAAGCGCTTAATGAAATAGCGACGTCCTTTGCATCTCTTAGCTTTTAGTTGCTCCACTTCGTCCTCAACACAGCGACTTTTATCGTTAATTCCAAACCAAAGAAGTTCGTTTATGACTCCATAAAAGTAAGAAGAGTTAAGAAAGTCAAGAGTGCTATATAATTTGATTTGATAAAAGATTTAAGACGTAAGCAAACGATTCCATGTAAAGTGGTCGTAATGTATTTTGTACCGAAAACACAATTTTTATCTATCTTTCTATCCAGAGAATTCTGTTTTGTGTATGTTTTCCTGTTATTGTAATTTTCGCAAAGAACACCGACATCTGACACTTTCGTGGCAAATTTTCCTTTACCCCACTACAGATTTTATGGCCTGTTTTACACCTCACTGAAGGAAAAGAAGGCAATCAAATGGAGTAAAAGGGTTGGGTCGAAACTGCATGCTATAAAACCTCTAGGTCAGTCTTGGGATTTATCTTCAGCGCGCGCGGTTCTCCGAATTCGCTCTCGCACATTCCTACGATGGCGATACGAACTAAAACTGCTACTTCGCTCTAATAGTTCACGCACAATACATTTGCGCCAGAAGCTGTAGAAGATCAAGAATCCTGCCGGTGACTCGACTGTTCAATCCGCCAATTTACCTGTCTCTGGCGACTAGCTCGTCCGTCGATCACCCCTTCCGGCCTTTGATTGAACGACTCCGTTATCTGGAGCACTGGCAGAAATGCTGCCATTGTGGCCCATCGCAGCATACCTCATTCGCTTCTAGAATGGGAGGGAGGGAGGGAGGGAGGGAGATTCGCAAAGATGATAACCGTGCGACTCCACGTGCCCGGATCCCGGTAATGGTAGGTACGGCAGCGGGCAGCTGTCACACCGGGTCACACATGGCTCCCATTACTTTCACTGTTGTCGGCGATGGTGTGTGCTACAGTAGAGACGCTACAGCCGGTTCACACTGGCGGCTGAGAAAAGTAGTGGCAGTGGAATGACCTGGAGTCAGGTCGTGACGCCTTTAAAGCACACACACACACACATACACATACACTTAATGTACGCCTTTGTTCGGTTAAGTGAACAAGATGTTCATATACCAGAGAGAGAACACAACTGTTACATTTGACGTGTTATTTATTCGAGATTATTTAAATACAACGAACACCGCATGGATGCAGTGTGTGCGTGTAAATGACGCCGAGCGGAACTGCTTAAGACACCCCAGTATTCGACTTTCTTACAATGTAGTTACCGTGTGTATTCTCGAAAGGAAAATCCAAGTGTGTTCTGGATGCCAGTAATGTTTTCAAACAGCAGCTGTGACACCTTTCATTAAAAGGTTAATTGCCAAGGCTCTCCATAGGATAGTCAACTGTCTTTAGGAAATGACAAAAAAAAAAAAAAAAAATGCAACAGAGAAAATGACGCGATATTGCAGTATAAAAACAAAGTTTACCACGAGTCATTTGACATTATTAAAGTCACAGCACAATACCTGTTGCCTAAGAGATGAAAATATTAAGCGAGGATGGGTTCCGGAAAGAATGTATCAATTGCAACATGCACAAGGAAACTCTTAAATGGCTGTAGAAGCCACCTGTTTAAGCTTTGGTGCTAGGCCTCCCACGTCGAACCATCCTTTTCCCGTTCAATGGTGAATTACTTGGAATATTTGCCTTGAGGAGTAGGAAAGAGAAGATGGAGTTTATCTTTCACGCAGAAATAATAACAGCCACAATGTTATGTTCTTATTAATGTGGAATTAATGACGTTTGTAAAAAAAGAAATAAACATAATTCAATTGCCGGAATTGGATTATATTTTGTTGATTGGAATGGCACGGGCTGTTAACATCGGACATAAAAGCTCTAGGGCTACCTGTAATATTTTAGAGTTATTATTTATCCCCCCCCTCTCTGTCAAATTTAATTCGATAGCATCCTGGTAGGGGAGCGAAGATCATTAGTAAGTAACAGTTTGGGTATTGGTTCAATTAAGAAGTTGGGATGAACCTACTCGATTCTTATACAACCGCAAAAAAATACGATTTTTTTTTCATTTCCCGCTCGAACTAAATGTTTTATTTTTATTTATTTTTATTTTTAATCTCATCGCAAGCAACTTAGATGATTCGATAAAATGTGTAACTGAATATAACCAAGAGAATTAACAAACACATAGAAATGCATGCTGAAAAGAGAAGTTAGATCTGCACAATGACTGTTTTTCTTTCTTTCTTTTCTTTCATTGAATCATTCAAATAAATTCATTATAAAGTGCCGGTCAAAGTTCTATAGTTTACATTACCGATAACACTACATCCTCCTAATGGACGGGCTTATGTCAAAAACCGGAATAATGGACGAAATAGATAGACGTAATTATCTCTTTACAAGGTCCAGTAGCACTAAATAAAATATGCTTACAATAAATAAAATAAAACGGTGAACTTTCAATATCAGTATGTTGAAAAAAATTTATACTGCTTATATACATGAAGAAGGCAACAGTCAATGCAAGTCAAAGGGGGGGGGGGATTACGAACTTTTCAGCCGATATATCTTAGAATGACATGGTAAAAATAACAGTGTAAAGGCTGTGTAGTGTTATCGGTAATGTAAACGCTAGAACTTTGACCGACACGACTTTATAACGAATTTATTTGAATGATTCAATGAAAGAAAAGAAAGAAAAAAACAATCATTGTGAAGATCTAACTTCTTTTTTTAGTATGCATTTCTACGTGTTTGTTTCTTTTCTTTTATACAACAAATAAATGCCAATTCTCTTGGTTATATTCCATTATATAAAATAATGTATCATTAATTGAACTCAGAATCAAACAAGCCAATACACATATTAAGATAATGCGAAAACAGACCCGAAATTATCAGTATAATGTAATGATATATCATTAAAAAAAAATCAATGGAACATGAAATAGCTGCAATTTCGTGTGTTGTGAGCAGATGAAAAAAAAAAAAAAAATCATCCCCAGCGCTGGCCCCTTTACGATCCAGGAAGGGCCATTTAAGTTCAAACTCACTAGCTGCTATTTATTAAATGCAACTTTATTTTTCCATAGTCCATTTCATTTATTCAAACAGAAAACAAAAAATACAAAAATGTGTACCATTACGTTTCTATATAGATAGAAAACTGTGCCACGAGCAAAAGATGCTGCATAGTGTACTGATGTCAATAAAAAGGATAAACAACGAGTGGATGTACGTTTGAGACAAGGAGATAGTCAAGCATGAAGAAAGATAGCGGCAGAAAGCTCCCTCTTTTCCATCGCATGATTTAATCTTCAGCGCTAGTAACCATAAAGTAATCCTTAATCCATTTGCCTTTTGCCGACCACTTTCAACATATTCTTCTCATTTACAAAGATGTGTAAAAGACCATTAGTCATATGGAATTGCAACGATCACGTCAATGTTTGCAAAGTGAGAAAATGCAATTAAGGGTTATAACACCAATCAATGAATAAATATAGTCTGCATCGTTTTCATTATCGCAAATGGTTTCGATATAGGTTTTCACCTAAGAATTAAATGATTTAATAAATCTAAGTATTAAATGAAAAAAAAAAAAAAAAAAACGCATTTCCAACTGGCCAACCTTCTCCCTAGGGAAGTTAGTAGCTTGCAATTACAGTTGAAGTAACTAACTGATTCCCTGAAAATATACAAGCAGGAATTCCAAATCCCATTCAATAAATTAAGCACTATAAATTGCAGATCATTTTCATTGTAGTTATGCATAATAACAAAAAAAAAAAAAAATCATACGAATTTACTTAGAAACACAGCAATGCGAGAAACTTTGGGCTGAAGAACAAGGTCATTCGATCACACCAAATATTAATATAATTTTTGAAATATTTATTACATTGTCGAAGTAGTTAGCATATTTGCTATCCGACCAACAGCCTGCGGGTTCAAATCCTGCCGTGGGTATGGATGTTTGTGATTGTCTTTAGGTAGGAGATGAACTTCATCGATAGATGTGAGATCACTGATTATTGGAGGCCTGAAGTGACTAGAAAAAGATCGCTGTTTGGTCCGTAGAGCAGCGGATTTTCTAAAAAAAATTTTTTTTAAATAAAATAATAAAAATGATGAGAATGGTCTTTAATTAAAAGAATGGGAGAAACAATGTGAACGTGCCTAAGATGGGGAGGGGCTTGACGCTAAAGTCTGGAAACCATTGAAACAGTCGGTCTGTCCATAGACCAAATGTTAGGACTTAGCCTGGTATGAGTCACAAATAGATGTCTCCGGTTCCCCGCTTTCTTTACTATTTCACACGTAATTTAAATTAAATATTCTTAGTCAAATTCTGTACTTTTCAGCCTTCATAAACCATATGTACTGAAACACCGTATTGTATTTTGCATTTACCCTCCCTCGCACGTCTCTTTATTTTGCTAGGTGACAAGACGGTAAAGGGGACCGACCCTTCTCCTAATTGCAGTCTGAATAGACGCGAAACCAAGGACGCTTCCCGTTAAATCGAAACCAGCTGGAGCAGAAGGAAAGAGTGAAATGTTTGCAACCACTATCAACATCGCTGCTATCATTATACCGTGGTGTTCACGTAAAAATTATGCCGTGCCATTATGTTACCATGTGAATAAAAAAGATAACAACCAGGATCTCTCTAAAAGAAGGGGGTTAAATACCAGTTCTCAGTTTCCCCTAAAACTAGGGGCAAGCATCCTTCATAAGTAAGAATGAGAAGAGGTTGACATGCAAATTCAACTCTCTCTCTCTCTCTCTCTCTCTCTCTCTCTCTCTCTCTCAATAGACTTAGTTCATACGGCCTTAGTTCCTACATAAAAACTAATAAATGGAAATTGTCATATGTTTGTTTAAACTCCTTTTCTGGTCTTAGCTGAGGAGAAATACTAACGAGTGTTCATTAAAAGCATCTTTTAAAATATATAAATATAAACAAGAACAATGAATTTATATAATAATTAAGCAAATGACTGGAAAAGCGGTGTTATACTGTTTCACTGATGCATACTTATCTAGTAAACTCCAATAGAAATAACTAAAGAATTTTTTTTATTTATTAAATTATATCTATTGAGCCATTCTGTGTATGACATATGTGATACATATTTGCTTGCTTCAAACAAAGAAAAGTCAGGGTTTAGTTGGACAATAGAATATTGAAGCCAATACAAAAATAAGGAAAATATATGATGACGAAAACCTAGTTTGTTGGTTTGTTTTCTTTATAATAATCGCATAAAACTTTTCTATGGAGTGGTTTACTACAATAGTTGTCCTATCTAGTTGATAACAGGTTGGAACGTCGTTTCAACAATTCTAGTCAATCCATCCGCTCTCATGGCTTGATTTTTCATGGCGTTTGGAATTCCCTAATTAGATCCTGTGATACCTCGACCCTCAATTATTTCAAAAACCACCAGTTAGAACTGCGAGATAGCTACTATTATAAGTTACACCAGAAATGATCATTTTCCATATCTATTATTCAAAAATTTCGTAATTACTTTTGATTAAACATTCATTCTTTCATCAGTTATTTTCTTTTGTCAATCACTTGGTATTAACTAAAAAACAGAGCTACAATAGATAACGAAATATGTTGGTGTGAATGAATAATATTACGACAAAAGCACTGTTGTTGTTATTACGTTTATGATATCAACGCAGTAGAATATTTTGCATATTCTCCTTTGCTGTCCTGGTTGGCCAGATGGTGGTTAACGTACCTAATCTCCAACAAATAGGTTGCGAATTCGAATCCCACCGTGGGCATGGATCGAATCCTGCCATGGGCATGAATGTTCGCGCTTGTCCTTAGGTGGGAGATGAATTTTTCATCGCCCAGAGTGTAACCACCGTCCCGCTTACTGGAGGCATCAAGTGGCTTGAAGACGTTACGTGTTTATTCTCTAGAGCAGCGTTTCTCAAAGTGTGGTACACGTACCCCTGGGGGTACGCGGCAATTTTCAGCTATGCATTATTAACGCATGGAATCATTATTAAGAAAAAAGGATTTATTTTAAACGTATATATTTCTCAATAAATTATATATATATTATGTATGAATTCTCCTACTTCAATTGCGAGTTACTATCGCCACGACGTTCGCGTACTGGCGATAGTAATTCGCTCCCCGCGGTAAACAACACGCCCCATTTTATACTAAATAGTTTATTGTATCATTGAATAAGATACAGAGAGATTTGCAGTCTGTGTAATACATTTCTCAACAAATAGTGCAATTAGGATAAAATACGGCACTAACTAATGAATCACATCACCCCTCCCAACAGAAACTGCTGTATAGACTCAAGGAAAACCATATGTTGCCAGTGCAACATATGGTTTTGCTTGAGTCTATACAGCACCCCCCTGGTCGTGAACATTTTAAAACTAAGAAATATATAGTGAATGTGTTTCAGATTTTATAGAATTCGGTTGAAGAGAATTAGCATTTCAACTCAATTGTTGGCCTGCCTTTGTCTTTGGTTCGAGCGATCTTTTGTTAATACCGCACCAATCATATGCACTTCTTCATAGCTGCTCTATCTCTACTAGCCTAACATTGCTGTCTGTTTCGCGCTCAGCTTTTACTTCTCATTAGTCATTTGTGAAGGATTGTTCATTATGTATCTCAAGTCTTGTAAATTATTGGTAATTTTTGCTTGAAACAATGGAAAAGAAGATGAAGCTATTTGGGTAGATGACTTTGACGATGCACACAAGGAAACTGTTCTCGATGCCAAAAGTAGCGACAACGAATAGGAGCTTCTTGGTAAGTCACACCATTTTCATTTTTTTTTCTGAAATCTTTAGTTTCCGAATATCCATGCATATATCTCGCACCACGATTTTTTAGATTTAATTTTGGAAAAAAAGTGCGAGTTATATTCGAGTAAATACGGTAATTTTTTTAGCTTTCAAATTCTTAAGTATGGATCATTGGCTAAGGACTGGATTTATAAAACGCACAAAAGAGAGCAATATAGCAGACACAAGCAGCTGTAAGCAAAAAGAAAACGTTCACATTGTTTCTGGATCAAATGAAACTGATAAGGGTGTGTCGTCTGACAGACTCTTAGAGAACCATCTTCCTAGAGAACCAACTAGGTACAGATTCGTATGATATGAATTACTTAAAATGGATTTCCATGGACCAGAAATAAAGAAGAACCGATTCCAAATTTTGTTCCATTAAAAATAAATCATATTTTTTTGTTTACATGAACATATAAATTCAAATAAAATAGACATTTACAATGAAATATACTTTATTTATTTATTTATTATTATTTTGATAAGGGGATACTTGGTAATAATGAAAATTCAAGAACGGGTACGCGGATATCTGAAGTTTGAGAAGCACTGCTCTAGAGTCTAGAGCAGCGCTTCCCAAACTGTGGGCCGCGGCCCCCTTGGGGGCCGTAGGTTTTGTTGAGGGGGGCCGTGAAATAATGAAAACAAATTTAAAATGTTTTAAGACTAAGTAGATTTTTTTCCTTTTAAAAGAAACGTATTTAACTTTTATTATTTATTATTTCTTTTTTGTTATTTTTTATATTTTAATGAAAAAATTCACACATTGGTGTTGGTTCACAAACTTTGCTTCCTGTGTATTTCAGCGATTAATGAATATTAGTAAATATTGCTTATTCATATGTTTCATTTCAAAGCAGTGATTAATTGTATTTACTTCGAATGCTCTCCAGGGAAGCTCCAAATCTTCCTGTCCCTTTCATCATGCATTCGTAATCAGGGACTGTTGATATTGACTTTATATACATATCAAAACTCGTTTTATATTATCACTGTCATCCGAGCTAGTTTTCTGTTACCAATAAAAGTTTCGCATATACTTCACAGATGAAAAATAGCTTAAACAAGTTCGTGTGGGGAGATAGTAACGCGCTTGCAGTGGTAAACAACATGCCCTCCCTAACAGCCACTATGCTGCAGAGGCAATAAAAACAAGTACTTTTATTATGCCAGTGAATAAGGTATGAGGAGTCTGTGTAATATATTTCTCAACAAATAGTGCAATTAGAGACAAGTGGGATAAAAACACACTAATTAATGAATCACATGTCCCCCTCATACAGAAACTATGCTGTATAGACTGAAACAAAACCATATGTTGCATGGGCGAACACAGTATCTAACTAAAAACTATTGTTATTAATTAGATGTGTGTGAGTTCGATTTCCCAAGGCAGCAATAAAATTCAACCGAACGTGTTAAAATTTGTAAAAGTGTTAAAACTAAGGAATATATATATATATATATATATATATAATGAATGTTATGGCAGTTTCACAAATGGAATTCAGTTGAAGAGAGTTAGCATTTCAACTCAATTGTCAGCTATCTTTTATCTTTCTTTTGCGCGATCTTTTGTTAATACCGCACCAATCATATGCACGTTTTAATAACCTGCCTTTGCTGTCTGTTTCGCGTTAGGCTTAATTACCGTAAAGGGAGAAAAGTCACAAAAGAGAAAAATGTTCCTGGTCCGGGGATTCCCTTATTCAGGTAATATTCACTAATTTCATGTTATCAGTCTGTGGTGTGCCAGTATCGGTAAGTGGTGATATTATTTGATCTATTCTACGTTAAAAAATTTAACCCTGAGATGGATAAGTGGCTGATAAAAAATAAATAAAATTCCCGCGAATAATCCGAAGAAGCAGAAACAGACTCAAAAAAAAGGACAGTATTTCATATTTTACCAGAACAGCCCGCATCGTCTTCAGAACCAAACGGTAAGAGACAAAAAATGTAATAAATGCATTTGATTTTTGCAATATTCGCTGTGTATGTTTTGTATTGAATATAAATACAATAAATATTATAATAAAATATCTCTCTATTACGATTTTTTTTCGAGGGGGGGGCCGTGAAATACTTTAATTTTTGTAAAGGGGACCCTGACATCCAGAAGTTTGGGAAGCACTGCTCTAGAGGATGGCTTTAAGATCCTGTAATGTAAAAAATAAAAAAAAAATGTGTAGATTAACAAAACTGATTTTGGAAATGTCTCTTGGTTTTGTTTATCTACACATTTTTTATATTTTTTGCTGAAGTGTTTGAGCAAAGTGAATAATTAGTTCCCAGTGACAAGATTTCACACGATACACGATCAATGGAGCCAAAAGCGAACAGTTTCATATTTCAAGTGCTAATCAGTTTAGGTTTAGGGTGGAACCTCATTCACACATGAAGATTGTAAGATACAGAACAATTGTGCAGCTAGCAATTTTTATGTGGTTCTAGTCAGGAACTAATGTATTTATTAGTTATTTATGTTTCTTGATTTCCAGAGAAGGTTTCCACACATAATGGCACAGTATCTCCCCCCTGGGGACGCCCATGGCGTTTAGTTTAGCAAAAAACATTTCTCGACAAACAATAGGGGAATATTTCACTCATTTTCCTACAACAAGCACGTATCCATCTGAGCCATGTAAACAGTTTCAGAATTCTGCTTCTCTCCGGCCCACTTTAAAATGCTTCCTTGACCCAAATCCTTCATGAAAGAATATGTATATAAAAGTATGTATGTATATATTTATTCTAGGTCAACTTGCAAGTAGTCTCTGACAACACATCTAAAATAAGCCCAATTCGTCGTTTGCAATTTTCCTCAAAGATTCTAATTCTAACTCTAAGATGCTATTCTGGTTTGTATTTCGATAAAAAAAGAGAAATTCTCAGTATATATAGTATTACATATTGGTAGTTATATATAACTGCGAAAATAGTAATAATAGATATATAAAATAATAGTGCGATCTTCAAAAATTTGGGATCCTGGAGCGCAAATTATTTGAGTCCCCACTTTAAAAAACACTTTTTTAAGTGTTTTTTAAAGTGGGGACTACATATTTGAGTCTACACTTTAAAAAAAAAAAATCATAAGGCAGTAGGGGACTGTCTTTTCCATCTGAAAAGACAGTCTAGACTACGAGCTTTTCCTATCCTATCTAGAATACTTTTCCACTTTCCATACTTTTTTTGTCCTTTCATTAGTAGAAAAAGATTGTATTTCATTCAAATTTTTCAGCCTTTCTTTACGAAAAATTACAAATGGAACCATTCTATCAGAACTGAAGAGGAACAATTCGACTCATTTTCCTACAATAAGCACGTATCCATCAGAGCCATGTAAACAGCTTCTGAATTCTGCTTCTCTCTCCGGCCAAATTAAAGTAAAAATAATTAAAATACAGTTCTTCACTCCCTATTTATTTACAAAGTAATTTAAATAGCCTACTCCCCTCGTTCGAAACTATGACATTAAGGATATTTTAAAAAAAATCACAATTTATTTATTTATTATTTATTTATATTGTTCCGGATTTATATTGTTGTGATTTCTATTTATTTATATTGTTCTTAACTTCGTGTTTTCAGTAATCAGTTATAATTCTAAATATCCTTTAGATCGGTGCTTTCCAAACTTATGGATGCCAAGGCCCCCTTTGGAAAAATTAAAATATTTCACGGCACCCATCGGAAAAAAAAATCGTAATATAGACATATATTATTATAATATTTGTTGTATTTATATTCAATACAATTTATATTCAAGATTTTGCGTTTGTAATCTTTTTTGTGTTTCTTATCAATACCTTTGAAATGAAACTTATATGAATAAGCACATATTTACTAATATTCATTAATCGCCGAAATACGCAGGAAGCAAAATTTGTGAACCAACACCAATGTGTGATTTTTTCCAATAAAATATAAAAAAGAACAAAAAAGAAATAATAAAAATTAAATAAGTTTCTTTTAAGATTAAAAAAAACCTACTTAGAACATTTTAAATTTGTTTCATTATTTCACGACCCCTCTCAACAAAATTTTTGAGACAAAATGAGACAGAATTTTGTCGCGACCCACAATTTGGGAAGCGCTGCTTTAGATAAATGAGAGTGCAAACGTTACGCTGAAATAAGTATTAGGAGGGCACAATATTCAGAGAAACAACCTAAATTACCACATTACAAAGAGAGAGAGAGAGAGAGAGAGAGAGCATTGAAATGCTCTCTCCTCTCTCTATGAGGTCAATGTATTGTGTCAACTACGCAAATCAGGATCGGCTGGTGTTTACCTGATTTGCAAGAAGAAAAATTCCAGCATTTGGAAGGGGAAACCCCCCCTCCCGACCAACTCATCTGCAGTGAGCAGTTGAAAAGATTATAAAAGTAACTCGAGTCTCAGGCGGGATTCGAAAGCAGGTCTTTTCAACTACACGGAAAATATCGCGACATCCTTGCAACTGCTCGAGACGCCGCTGAACCAAGCAAAAGTGAAATACTGAATAATTAGCCATATTAAATAATTAACCTTTCTCCAAATCTCAATGACATTACGAATGACCCCGAACTTCCTTTTCTAGCTATAATGAAGTATGCTATAGTAAATTAATTTATCAGCGATAAATTAATTTTGCTTTGCAACGTCGCTTTTGAAAATACCAAAAAAGGAGACACTTGTCTCAGATGAAGTGTATATCGAGACAGTTCTCTTATAACATCACCTAAACATAACGATAACCTACTGGCCTCTTTTCGTCCAACTTTAACAACAACAACAACAACGACCGAAAACATCCTACACGATGTCGCATTTCCTTTGTTGCCATAAAAGAAATAAGAAGAATCTTGAATAATCATTATACCAAAAAGCACTCGTCCTGGTGACTTTTCATTAGTTATTAAAAATCGCGTTTCTAAGTTAATTTCTGTTTTTGTGTTGCGAAAAGTCTTTCCTCTTCAGTCAGTTCTAGTGTTATCCTCCCCCCTAAAACACATTAGAAATCTATTAATCCACTTCTTTGTTTACAAGAAGTGGATTAATAAGTACCAACTCCTTAAATCTTATTAACCGCAATATAAATTACTCCACGATCGACCCACAGTGGATCTTAAGTAAGCTGCAAGTTTATGGTTATCCTCCTTGATGTTTTCAATTGAGTAGCCAAATCCTTTCTCTTCTTTTTGCGTAGTTGCTGTAAGTGTAATTGTAGATGACTGTTTATTCTCGAGTTTTTCACATAATACTGACATGTCCACAAGTTATATTTTCCTGTTTACTCTTTCTCGTTCTTGTATCTTTTTTTTTTTTTTTTTAACTAACATAACTGCACAGTAAGTAGTGACGTCATCTTTCGGACTGTAAAGATACCGGTTTGTATCCCGTTTAGAACATAAACGTTTCAGGTGCGTTAGCCGGTCTCATGAGGATTGGCTGTACTTCCTGCAACAAATAAATCGGCTAAAGGAAATATGTATTGACAGATACAGCAGACTATGGAGATAGGATTTACCACTTTATCATTACCAAAATTGGATTTAGAAAAAAAGCTAAGTTACTTGGCCGTAACAGACAACCATAAAGGAGGAAGAGAATACCTGTATACTCGTAAATTCTTTCCCGTTCATATCTTTTCCAGTATTTAAGTCTTGAATTTAACAAATGAAGTTTCTTAAACTACTCTGCTCAGCTTCAGGAGCAATACGTACAATAATTACATTAATAAATTCTCTCAGAAAAGAATACAGTCCTCATACGGGAATTAATATTAAACGTCACACAATACATATACATAATGAACGCGAATATTAAATATAAATGTTGATTTACTACTTCAATTAACTTGCTGAAATGGTTGATGCAAATCAGTAAGGAGGTGTAACCATAAAATACGCTAGACGAAAGGAAGTACGCGATGTTCACCCAAATCTATAACGTTTGAAATACTTCCAGACAGTTCCACGAAAACAGTTGTTTAAATTATTCTTTTTACGGTTTTTCATGGGATTGGAATGTCATGAGTATTTCAAAGGTTATAGAAATGTTTTTCCATTGAAGGTTATGCAATCGTAGTTTTTTTTTTTTTTTTTTTTTTTGTATATCGTCTTAAAAATCAAAAGCTATAACTATCCATCAATACGACTCAAATCTGCCATTTTTAGAATCGTATATGTTGTGTGTGCCAAACAAATGATTAAATAATAAAAGCTTTTTAAAATATAATAAGAAATAGGATCCTCCGTAGGGCAGTCGGTAGCAGCGACGCCCCTTTCATTGCAAAGATCTAAGTGTGATTCCTGTCAGAGTGTGAGTGAAACCTTTATAAACACTTCAACTGAAGGTGAATTGGCTGTCTCATGGGAAGAATTTTTAGTCCGAAAACTGGAGTTTTTTCGTCTCTAAAATCATGAAAACAGTCAGAGAACACACGCAATTTACGACATAATATACTTACCTAATAACCTTCATTGTTGTGGCTTAATACGAGCCAAACTACACTGCGGATGTAATAATTGTATAAACCTAATCATTTTAAAGGGATATACGACCAACACAGGTCCACGAATCGGTGGCCGGGAAACACTGATAAAACAACCAACTCTCTTATAAAACCCATTTGGCTCAAGTCCAGACGCGGCAATCTGTCATCGCCATTGTTGTTATGTTACAAAATTTCCTTAAAGAATTTTTTTTTATTTTTTTTTAGTGAAATATGCGTATTATTGAAGGACACTCTCCACGCATTTTGGCTGTAAAATGTAACTAAAAATAGAGATTAAAAAAATTCAATAAAACTTTTATAATTTCAAATATGAAAAACGCAGTACATTCATAAACGACTGTATGTAATTACTTGAATGTAATTACATATGTATATTAAATACATTTAAACTAGCAATTATAAAAAGAGCATGGCAGTAATGAGAACATTTAGTATATCTGAGATAAATGCAATAGTCTGTTAAATTGATCAAGAAAAAAAAAGATTAAAAATATAGTTTTATTTTTTAATTTTTTATTTGATTTCAAACCAGCCGCTAGGTGCTTTGTTTGATAATATAAAGCCTTGTCTATCATAAAAGGACTAGTTACTTTTAAAAGTAGCATTACTTTGGTAACGTAATTGATATTTATTAGAAATATGGTACGGTTTACAATTAAAGTTGAAAATAAATAAATAATGCAGAAGACTGTCATCAATTGATACCGCTTAGAAAGTAACGTGAATGTGTTGCGCATGTGCAGAAACTAGCTCCATCTACATTATGATAACATTAAACGGAACTAGATCATAATTGGTCAGTTATATCATAGCGAATCAACACTAAGCGGGGTAAAAGTAAGTACAATAAACTATGACCACAATTTTTTTTTATCAATACCATGAATGAGTATTTAACAAAAACATTTTGATCTTATTTAATTTAACTGAATTTTTTTAGTATATATTTTGTTATAGTCTTGTTTATTTATACTCGAATTTACATAACAACATGAACGAAGAAAGACTATAAAAACGTGTTTAAAATTATTATTCATGGTGAACAAAACTTAATTGAAAAAAAATGAGTCCTAAATAGTTTATAATTTCGAGTCTTCGTTTGATAACGTTCCACATATTAGTATTAGCCTGGAATGCTGTCGGTTTACAAACTACCAGTAATCTTTTGCGTTGGAATAATAAACAGATATTAACCAGTGCATCGTGCCCGAATTCAGGCAATATCTTATCTAATCAGCACTTTGGTTATGCTTCTTAAATTTTCTTATACATCATACTTACTGCTTGCGAATGCTAGCTGATAAATGCGTGAAGTAAGAGATTAGAAAACATTCTTCATAAGCAAACTATCGAATATCTAAACAAAAAGATACTTAATGAAAAAAAAAAAAAAAAAGATCTCTAGGCTATAAAAATCTTCTGTTTGAAACCTACAGTGTTTTTTTTGTTTGTTTGTTTATTTGCTTGATGAAACAAATAATGCAAAAATTTGTACGATATTTACGATATTTGGTAGTTTCGTTATAGCCCAATGCCATATTAACATATATAAATCGATATAAATAATCATATGAAAGTTTATGCGTCATAAAGGTAGAGTTCACGCATCGATAAAAGCGACAGCAGCAGTTGACTGCACTGCTTTTAGATGAGAACAGAGGATTTTTTTTATATTATTTTACGTAATGGATGTAGGCGTAGGGCTCTTACAGTATATAGCTTGGAGGTAATAAGAGGTCAAAATGTGGTGTATAGAGTGTGGAATTTGCTCTTCAAAATGAAGGACTCATGCTTCGAGGTTTGAAATTGAAACTACGAATAACAAAGTTAATTAATTCACACGCTATTCCCATAATATAGCTTAGGTTTCTCTAGACACAAACCCCGATGAATTATTTATTGATGAAGTTGAGCTTTATAAGGGTGGTGCAACTACGATTTTATGGCGCATTTCTGCATTCTTTTAAGTTAGATGATGAAATGTTCCTCGATGGTCGAGTATAAGATATCGTAACGGTTTAGGAGTATGTACTGCTTGATGGGTAGCTTTCTTTACTATCTTTTAGAGCAGATAAGCAAACAAATAAGACTCAGTGAAGTAGTAACAGCAGTATATAAGTCCATTTTTTGTCACCAGTAGGCTGGGATGAAAAACCCGATGCGATTTTCAGGGAGCAAAACCCTGCCACCGTATAAGATCAGCTAAGTCACCTTCAGATGAAAAGTCCTGATAGAGGTTCTTCGCGACCAGTGGCGACTCGTGGCTTGAAATCGTGGGGATGCTGCAACTTTCGAAATATACATATACACTGTAAGTATAGTGTATACTTGTTTGGATAAAATATCAAAATTATGGTAAAAATTAAAAAAAAAATTTAACATGAAAAAATATTATTTATTATCAATAAAATTATACAGTTTAGTATAATTCAAAATTACTTAAAAATAAAATCCATTATCATAACCCCAATAACGTTCTACAATAAAAACTATAACAAATGTTATGTCTTTAATTGTAATGTCTAAATATTTAAAGAGACGGAGTAAACACGATAAGCACTAACACTACTACTGGCGCAAACTGCATATAAACAACAGTGGAACTGTGCGACGGACAGTGCCGCATTACGCTAATAGCTCGCATCTCACTATGACGTGCATATGCGTGCGCACGTAGCAATATGACACAGTGGTAAACACAGTACTGCTAGCGTCCTTCGCCCTCCTAAGTGCTACAAGATGGATTTTTATTATTTTTTTTATACAAAATAAGAGAATTGTATAAGATTGTTGATGATAAAATTAAATATTACAAGCAAATAGAAATAAATTAATATATTTATATATCCAGAAAAATTGGGGGTGCTGCAGTTCCGCAGTGGCTATGCACGAGTCGCCCCTTTTCGCGACCTACACGGGATTCGAACCCACGTCTTTCCAACTAAAGGATATCGTCGAAACCGAGTGAGCTGTGGAGGTTCAATGCGCTTAAAAGTACGATCCAAATCCTTGACCTCAGTAGACCCATTCATACTCAGAACTGTAGCAAACCATACAAAGGTCGGTCATCTAGTTCTCCAGTAACTAGGCACAAACAACACGGTTTATAACGGCGGGGAGGCAGCTGGCACCAAAAAACAAAATAGATAATTACTAGTACTGTCTGTGTCAACCTAAAAAAAAAAATTAACTAACCGAAATTTACCCTAACCAGCACTTTAGGGAAACTCAAACACCTTTTAAACATAACGCATTAATATTGCGAGAATGTGCAAGGGAACTGACAATGCCTCTGACTAGGCTCTTTAAAATTTAAGTCTCAGCTCTGGTAGCGTTTCAAGGGCAAAATAAAAAGAGGGGTAAAATAATTCCCTGGGATAAGGGAGGTAGGTTCTAAGACTGCAATAGCAAATTATAGATCAATGAGTATCTCAACTGTGGTGGTAAAAATGCTGGAAAAATAGGTCAAAAAGAGAATATGATACTGTATGAGGCACAACATAGATTGTGAAGGGTTGGTCATGCCTCAGTAATGTACTAACTTTTTATAATAGAGTAAGAGCTGAGTCGGATAAAGGAAATGGCTACACGATGATTTTGCTGGATTTTGCAAAGGCATTTGACAGAATACCATATAGCACTCTGCTACGCAAATTAGAACAAATGGGAATGGATATGCCACATGGATAAGAGGATGGCTACTGAACAGATATCAAAAAGTGGTATATGGAGGGGCAGAAGCAAGATGAAAACAGGTAATTGTGGTGTGTCACAAGGTTGGGAGCTGGGGCCACTATTCCTATATAATTTTTTCCAGCACTATTTTATGAACGAAATAAACAATAGTACATACATGATTTGTACATAAATGATATAGAAAATAACATAGTAATAATAATAGAGTAGTAATCAAGGCTGGAAAGCTTGCAGGACGATTAAAGTAGGCTGTCTCAATGGGTAAAAGTTAATGAGTGTCGGTTTAATGTCGAAAAATGTCAAGTTTTTCATTTTGGGATAAACAGATTACAAGCCGTGTATCACACTGTACTCCAGGAAAGAGATGAAGCTAGAGATTTAGGGATGGTGGTAGAAAGAGTTAAAGTTTATAGGACATATTGCTAAGTTTGCTAAAATAACTCATAAGATTACTTGGCTATTGATTACTACATGAGGAAGTTGTTATTACCACTTGAGTTTCTTAGTGATGTGGAAGCGGTGGAATATTCCCTATGAGGATAGATTTAAGGTGTGTGGATTGCAGAAGTTAGTTGATAGGAGAAAAAGAGGGGGATCTGATAGAAACATTTAAGTTTCTTAGAGTGTTTTATAGGATTGATGCAGGGGAAATGTTTCAGCATTTAGCTAGTAGGGCCAGAACAAGGGGGCATCCCTGGAAGTTGAATAAGGGTATGGTTAGTAGGGGTGTGAGTGGTGAATCAGTGGAATGGGTTGCCAGAGTCATCTATGAATGCTTTGTCTGCTAACGGGTTCAAGGAGAGGTAAGACAGATATTATATTGATAGTCTGGATCTCCGACGATGAGTCTTCGGACCCCATGGAGGTACCCGTACAATAATAATAATATTAATAATGCCAGCTACCCAATTTTTTACACCCTTCCTCCTAATGGGATTGTGACTCTCAAATTAAGATTCATTAACTGTATAACATTAAGACGGATAGTAGAGACGATAGAGACGATATAGCGTCCGCAATAAGCTATATCGTCTCTACTATCCTTCTTCATCACAGTCCTGTTTCGGTTCCCCAAACTCCTCAAATTATTTGCTAAAAATCAGACTGACTCACAGTGCCATTTCTATTTTAAGAAACCTTGCAAGTGCAGAAATATTATTGATCTATTTGGTATATTTCCCACATCTTTCAAGAAAGAAACCAAGAAATGCTGAAATTGGATCGAGATCCAATCTGATCTCAATTCAATAACCGTGAGATTTTCGGTGACATTTTTCGTGAAATCAGTAACGCAGAGCTATCGTTGTATTGAATGGGTGCATTCTGTTTTGGTAGGCGTGACAACCTTGAGTGTGGAATTCCATAAAAGGTCATAATGCAACATCAATCAAAAATGTTACAATGGACTTGAAAGTTATATGAATGTTATAAGATGTTTCGTTGGCATTTTTTATCATCCAGATCGATAACAAAACTCAAGATAACTGAAGGAAGCGACAATGTTACAATTTCTTCACAGAAAACTATTTTTGGAACACTTTAAACTGATCATATTTTTATTTTCTGATGAATTAAACAATAAATAGTACTTTCCATCACTGAAATAATATTTTTTTATTATCTGGCCAATTTTGAGAACCCCCCCCGTTCGATCTTCGTTGAGTAATAACTCGAAGTGGCCAGTTAATTCTTCATCATGCAGTGATTGCAATGATACTTTAATGCGAGTAAATCGTTTGAATTCTAGAATACGAATTATACTACATTTCAGTAATCAAAATTTTCAATAAAGTGATCGTTCCAGATTTTTAGATGAGGATTAGAATCCAGGTCTTTCCGACCATAGTGCATAATGTGTTCTTCCGAATGGTTAGGGAGGATAGGTGGAAAACTCAACAGCTGCAAACTTATACCAATATAATATTATTGACATTGAGTCTCTATAGCTCATTTGGTTTAGCCAAGCCCTTGGGTTGGTAAGACACACAATTTACAGAGAAAAATACATTATATATAGCCAATAGATTAACAGTGGTTTCATGAGATGGTGCCGTACGCTCCGTAAAGGGGGTTTCACGGTCGTTGTATCATAATACGCTAATTAATTCATTATTGACACTAAAATTAATTACACAAAAATTACACCACAATTAATAAACATACCAATTAAACCATTAATTAAATACAATAATTAACGATCATGTTATTCGCACCACTCAAAAAAATTTGTCTGCAGTGATTCATTCGATTTAGAAAGAGCAAAATCAGAAAAAGAACAAGGGGGGAAAAAGAGAGAGAGAAAGAGAGAGTGAATATGAGGGTAAGCTTACCGAAACTACTATTAATGCACAGATGACATGCATTAAGTTAATTGAAATACTGTTGCATTTCATGTGAGACTTTTCAGGATTCAACACTTCGTGTGTTTATAGAAAAAAAAAATCAATTTGATGGCTTCAGTTTTTTTTTTTTTTAAATAAAATAACCTATGACGAAACTGGAAATTCTCAATAGAAACAATTACGACGCTTCTAACTTTGAGTACTAATTTCTATTTTATACTGGTGGGTTGGGAAAAAAAAAAAGAATTTTTTTTTCTCCGTATATAACAGGAGGGTGAATCTAAGAATGTTTTGAAACAGTTGAAAATAGAATTCTAAGACTTTTACAATCGAAAAGCTTTTAAATTTAAGTTCTCTAACGTCTCTAGAAAAATTAAAACTGTAAAAACTTATTTGAAACGTTAAAAAAATGAAATTAAGCATAATTCTGCGCTGGATTACGTTTTCTTCAGCATACGTAGAAAATGTATAAGTGAAAGTTATTACCACTCAAAATTTGTCTCCTGGTGAAAGGCTGAAATACTACTACTACTAATAATAATAATAATGCTCATGGCAGAAGTAATTTACATAAGTAAGCTTGTTAAAATCAGCTGTGGATGACCGACCGGCCGCGATCCAGAGGTTCCATCAAGAAAAGAAGGGAAGCTGAATCGCGCTTTCACTAAAATTTCACTCTTAATTATGAACATATTTTGTTCTTCATTGTAATATATCTATTTCCTAAGATATCTGATCAACATATCATAAAATCGATAACAATCAGTTAGTAAATAAACCAAATATTTAATTTTTCTAACCCATAACTAGTTTAGAGATTATTTGTAAATCAAAATTCTATAAAATACTTCTTGAGTTTGATGTGTCTAAACCTAGCATTAAGGTCATATCTCATTTAAATCGATACAAGCATTCCCGTCTAAATGTCTCAGTTGTCCTACGTAAAATATGGCGGTTACAATTTCCATTTATTTTAATTGTAATGTGCCAACTTGACACACCATATTGCAATCTAGATCGCTCCATGAAAGAATTGTTTAGTATTAAATAGCGAAGAAGAAAAATCCAAGTCAGCAAATGATTTCAGATATAATATTATATATATATATATATATATATTATATAGGACATTAAAAAAAAAAAAAAAGGAGTGGTATGGAAAAGTGGACGAACAGAGTCACCGGCGCCCACCTCCGAACTCGGTGCCCACGAAACAGGATATCCTGTGTACAGCTAATGGGACCGGGGGTGCGCAGATTGGCCGCTGAAGATAAGGGCAAGAGAAATAAAAGCAAAAAAAAGAAAAAGAAAAAAGCGACCTGCTTCGCAAAAGAAGACGAAGGGAGGGATGAAGAAGAAGGAGGAGGGACTTTTATCATGCTATAGCACTCTGCACATCTACGTTTGTCAACTAGGTTTTCTTCGTTGGTCTCTTTGTCAGTTAACGACCAGTTATGTCAACAGCACAATGCTAGTTCTGTAAACACGAACGAAAATGACGTTAGGCGGATCATCTAGTGGACATTATTAACTTGCTTCTAAGCCTTCTGGGGAATATTTTAGTCCCATAATAAACGATAACCGGATGGAGAATTAATTTAAGAATGTAGACACTGCCGGTTCGTCAGTAACAAATTGCTTTATATCAAAAGCGGACTAGATTTGGCTAAAGAAGACATTCAATTATACCACTAGTACATGAATATATTGAGATTCCTTAATGTTTCTATGCTACTTATAAACAATTACTGTCTTACTTGCTCAATAAACACCCTACTAATCTTTAGTAGCCAGCTACACACTTGCAGCGTTACGGCTATGAATAGAAATCTCATTACCGAGGTCTCATCGATGGAAGCGAACGGAATTCATTTCGAATTACACCAAGAAAAGAGAGAATTTATTATAAATTAAGGTTAAGAAACCGCTGGCTTTGAAGATTGAGAATAAATGACAAAAGATTTCGTTTTATAATAAGTTCACGTGATGTAGGTAATAGAAAAAGAAATAAAAGTGTTAAGAAAAATGATGGGGAAGATGCTTGAAGCTGGAAACTTATCTTAAACTTAAAAAAAATTCTTAAAACAAGCATTTAAAACTGTAGTATATTTTACTATATTTTGCTCTTTATTAGACAAATTTATTTCTTCAGTAATTCATTTGCAATTTCAGAAAACATTAAATAGTTTATTTCTGACTGCATTAATCGACACGTGTTACTAATGTGTTCGATTTTTTGCGCTCTTTCCTATATGAAACTGATATGAAAAATGTCCATGCACTATCTCCATGGTAAGATAGCTTGTATATCTTCAAATACAAGCTATCTCACGATCTCATTCAAGCGCAGAGTAATTACACAATCTAATTGAAATACAAGCTAATATACAAACTCATGCTAATATATACATCACTCAGTCATACGTTAATTTACGATTGATGAAACCAGGTGGCGTAACAGGAGGTTCTAAAAACACGTCATTTAACAGAGCGAAGTCTGTAAAATAATTGTAACAAATACTATTTTATTCGCCCGTTATATTATTCGTGTATTCATATAAAATTGTGTCGCAATAGAATCCTGAATTTAATATTTGACTTTAAAAAGCTTAAATATATATATTTTTATATCAAATCAAATTATTACTTCATCTTCAGTAAAAAGTGCGCACTTTTCAATTATTTTGATCAGTGAGCATTTGAAATTAGGTCAAACACGTCAATTAGAGTTCTGAAAGCATGCGTATTGGTTTGTTAATTAAGTAAACTGTAGCGTTTTATTGCAAATTAATTACATTCGGGAGATTTTTTTAAAACCATTCAACGAAGTGATTTTATGCTTATTTATGTATTATGAATAATCTAAATAATTTAATTGAAATTTGCTATAACTGCTATTTAAACTGCCGGAACATGATGCCTGTTCAAGCAACACCTGGCACATGAACAAATAGTCTTCGAAACTCAATTCGATTGCTTATTAATACGTCTCCTAAAGGCTTAGGACCTAAGCAAAACACAACGGTGGTGAAAAGGAGAAAATCTAGTGACGGGTATAAAAAAAATGTATGGAGAAGAAAATCTGTCATAGAATAGAAAGAAAGCATAAGGCAGAAATTAACGTAAAAAATAGCAGTTTTGCTTATAACAATTTCCAGACCTACGGAGGAAGATGATAAAAATAGAATGATAATATGAAAAACATAAACTGTAAAAACATAAAATAAAAGAGGAAAAAACAAGAGAAAAAATTACTAGAAGGCAAAGGGGGGGGGGGGGAGTGGAAACAAAAACAATTCAAACGTAAGGAGAAAAAGGAGAAAAAAAAAGAAGTAGAAAAAGAGCTTATTACAAACATGATACAAAATTAACAAGTTAATTTAAGATGGTAAATAAAATTCCCATTATATACCACGAACTACTGTTCGTTTAAGTAAGGAAACTTGTACACTACCTTACGTTAGCACTCTCGGTAATCAGTAGTCCGAATTAATGCAACCACCTACCCACAACGGACAGGTGAAATATGTACCAATTTACCTTCCTATTTATTTGAACTAAAGTCATTTACTGCATTGCTATCTTTCTTGTTTAAATTCAGGCAAACAGTTTGAATTCAAAAGTGCTTAATTCTCTGTTCTGTAATCACTAACAGCAGCTTATTATTTTTTTGTTATGTTTTTTGACGAGGAGAGGGATGTTTCGAGGAGTATTAAAGATGCATGTTATTCAGTTAATCTATTCCACAGGCGAGTTTTAGATAAATTGTTATCACTAAGTTCTCAATTCTCGGGTGACTTTAACATGATATTAGAGAAAATATGCAATAAATACATAACAAAAGACACTACATTAGTTAAAGGAGAAACAAAAAAAGTTTAATTTTCTATATTGCACAGTTATTGTTAACTCTACAATTTTTTTTTGTTGCTAAAAACCTTTTCGTAATGAATGACAAAGAGCATAAAAGGAATGCAATTAAATTATTTGGTACACTTATTCTGTCTGAATTCAAGGAGAACCGGGATCTACTCCTTCACAACTATTCATTATAATATTTCCTTTTAGCGTGAAGTCAAAACACAGTCGGCCTGTCTCTAACCTTACTCCGCTTCTTAAATGTAACAAACAAGTGTGTGTGTGTGTGTGTGTGTGTGTGTGTTGCGTACCAGCGTGCGTGAATGAGTTAGAGAGAAAGAGAGAGTCCAATTTCCAAATACCTAACTATTATAAGTGTTAATAAAGACTAAGTTATGTGGAAAGTTTATAATTAAACACACTTTATGACGAGGCTTATTCGATGAGAACTCTATTGTATTCTAAAATGTACTCTTTAGCTATAAAGCATCATAAATTACCATTTTTTCCCTTTCTTTAAGTGAAAATATGGGCACAATTTTTATTTTTTTTATTTATGTGGCTTACAGTAGTTTAAATGAAACGAGATGTCCTACAAGTTTTTGCTTACTGAATTAATTATATGCAACTATTTATTTCTCTTTTGCTGTTTATTATAAATCTACATCTTTTGTTATATTCCAATGTTTGTTCGATGTCAAGAGTCAACTGTTTTGAAATAAGAACGTTAACTTGCTAATACTCACTTTTTTTAAACTGCATCTTAAATTCTTCAAATTCGCGATGAATTATACTAGAATTACTGTTGTCAAGAGTCAAATTAAACTCTTATTATGAAAATAAAACAATATTTATCTGAATGATTACATTTATTGAATTTTTTTAAGAACCGAATGTCCATTCATAGACTGGTCTGATTTTTGTAGATGCTCGTTCATGTGCTCGTTCATGAGGCAGCGTTAGAAAAAACAAATATGAGAAATATTTTCGGATAAACCTTTCAGCATTTATTTAACTATCGCTTTTTTTATTTCTTTCTTTCTATTCTTCTTTTATCTATCTGGTTTATTTATTCATCTGACATTCGTTCTAATTTCTTGTACTTTTGAATGATTTCATATTAAATTCGTTCCGAATGTCTTCATTCCTTATAATATCTAATTTAGCTTTACTGAAATGTTTTGTGGCCTATTTGCATTATTTTGAATGTTTTACTCATTTCTAATCGAGCTCAACTAAGTGCTTTTATTCTGTTTCGTATCCTCCAATATGATTGTAATGTTGTTAGATACTGTTTAACATCATTGTACTTTTTTTCAGTACTGTTTTAATCGTAATTTGACTTATACCGACTAAATTAAAGCTTCTACAGTTTTCTATACTTCGTGCACCTCCTACACGCCCCCCCCCTCCATACGTGTGCTAGAGCATTATGAAAATGGTCACTCTTGATCTTTTAGAAACTTTTTAACTGTCCCTACAAGGAACTCGTGGGGAAAGTTAAGCTCAGGTAGCAGTATAAGGAGGATAGCGAAGAACTAAAACGTTTGTCTCAGAAGAGACTTATGTTTCTGCTTATCTTAAAAAAAAAAGAGGAGAAAGTTCTTCTTCACATCCAAATATACTAAGTGAAGAAAAATGTCACAACGAAAAGAACTTTCACTCTTGAAAGCTTTTATCCAAACACCTGCAGAATATTAACGCAGGAAAAAAAAATCCATAAACAGTGAGTTATGTTTGCCTTCTAGCTTTAAAAATAAAATGTATGTTCTTACTATTCAAAATATTAATATATATAAATACAGCATACAAATATATATTATTGAAAATAAATAAACTGCTTACAGTTACATAAGCCAAAAACAGATCTACATCCAGTGTTGATTATAAATACCGCAACATTTACAAAACTGCTACTGATATATCAGTCTTTTTTTGTGGTTATCTGGGATCATTTCTACTTATCAAAATACTTATTTATTTCTATACATATCTAAGAATGTAAAAAGCTTATATATTCGCTTTCACACACCCCCATGAGGTTTGAAATTCATCGAACATTACAATACTGAGTGCCTCAACCGGCCGAGGACCTGTCGCAATTTGTAGATCTACACACGAAGCAGGAACCGAAATATAAGAGGTTAAAAGCCTTTTAAAATTAACTTCAGCTATCAAGTTACACGATAACGAGCTTTGCGCTTGCAGTCTTAAGCTTCGTTTTCGTTCTTTAAGATTAATTTGTTCCTTCCTGTAGCAGCCCTTGTTTAAGAGGATTCAGACACCTGCAAGAATGTCGGGCTATTCTTTGCGAACTGTGTTTAAGATCTCGCTTTGTTAAAGGTAGTTGGCTGATGTTGGGGTATGTAACAATTACTATCTTACTCCTTGCTTTTGTATATAAATAACTCCTTAACAAGAAGAGGTATTAATATATAAAAATAAAGTTGCTGTTTGCAAATTTATTTGTACTTGCTGAGTTTTTAAAGTTACTTATTGCAGTATACAAAGTTTTAAAGTATTTAAAACTTTTTTAAATAATTTAAAAAAATTTTCCGGTGATAAGTATTGCTGAAAATAGCATAATTTATTTTTTAGTCTCCTTAGCGCAAGATGTAATGTCAATGCCCACCAATTTCAGAGCTGATCGTCATTAATATTTACAATAAAACTATATATATATATATATAATGCAGCTTACATTCATTTCTTGATATCGAACTCTAAGTAAATTAAAAAATTACCTTACTAAAATTAACAATATTACTCAAAGGATGTCAAATAAGGCTCACTAAGTTAGGTTTCCAAAAGAACTTTTACGTTCACGATTTTTTGGTATTTCTTCATGAACGATAGATAGGCTAAGGTTCTAGTTAATCCAGGAATCTTGACTTGATCTAAGAAGCGATTAATTGTAAAGCTAGCTTAGGTGTCCGATGAGAAGGGAAGCGATCTCACAGTGAGTATGAAAATCATCTGCCACCTAAAGGCATTCACAAACATTCATGCTATAGTGGGATTCGAACTCAGCTTGTTAGCTGCAAAACGGAGATTACTGTCCACTTGGTCATCAAGGCCGCAAATATATTATTTATATATATATAAATTTATATTTATATATATATAATATTCATAGCGTGTGTTTAACACGCTATGAATATTAATTATCATGTAAGTAAATTACTAAGAATCCTTGTTCTTGGAAATAAATCTCGTCATATATTCATATGGTACGTCTTTTAGTGTACACTTTAATATAATCAACTGTTCCTAATTAATATCACGTGACTTGGTACTTGCCCAAAGTGCCTAAATCTAAATATCATTGTCTTTTGACTGGAATATTTATCATACACTTGCCAACATTGTTATTTCCACCCTAGCAAGTTATTTTATTCTTTGCATGCAGAAATAATAATGCTTATTACTGCATCCAATTAGATTTAAGTCATATTTTCAATGAGCCTTACCGTAAGGACTTCTCTCACTTAATATTGGAGGTGAAGGGTCTTGAAATGATTCATGTTTGGTCTCAAGAGCAGACTTTCTGGATAATCTACACCTTACCCCACCCACGGTATTAAAATGTGCTGTAGGCTTTCAATCTTTCTTGGATGGGACTGATATAAAAAAAAAAAAGAGAGAAAAGAAAAAAAACAATAAAAAATGACAGTCGACTTCTCGTCTCCAAGCTCTTGCCACAACTGCTGATAGATTCAAGGTCACCGATGTTGCCGTCTCCGAAATTCCTATGTTGCAAGTGCGTTTTACTCAAACAGGATCTTATTACCTTCCGGATCTCCTTTGCTACAGAAAGCATTTCATGAAACTGAAGACCTTTAACTGTGGTGAATGCCCAAGCAAATGAACAGCCCATTCCATTCGCTTCCTTTACGTATTGGGCCTAATGCCTTGATATAGCCATTGAAACTAATAGGTTTACTTTACCTTAGTCTACTTAACATGCTTCTAATAAACCTAAGACGAATATATTTATCCCGTCCATGACGTGAGGAACATTATCTGGTCTCTTTCGCCTAAAGGTGAGTTAGCCGGTCTCATACGGAGTTGAACACACATCTACAGACATAAATACTCCCCCCTCCTCACCAACGTCAGGCTGTGAGACAAATCGGTTGGGATCGCGACCGTAAAGTCACATCATGTAAAAAGCCACTTCCAAATAGACGGGATAAGCACAAGAAGAAGAAGAAGGGTGTTTAATCTTATCTTTTATGGTCTACTATATCTATCAATGTGTGTGTTCTTTAGCTGGTTTATCTGTTTTACTGGAAGAAAAACCCAAATTCAGAGAAGGGAAAACTTCCACCTCCACCTGAGACCGACTAACTCACCTTCAGTTGATAAGTCCTGATAACTCGTTTTCGCTTCCTAGATGGGATTCGAACCGAGATCGTTTCATCCAAAGAGAGAGCGTCGTGGATAGGATGCTGAAAATGAACATGGGGGAAAATAAAGATTTCAATACTTTGATTTCTCTCTCTCTCTCTCTAAATTCAGTGCTGCTTTAGCATATCACTATTTGCAAGAAAGACTGACACTCCCATGTTTGCTTCATATTAAACTCCAAATTATTAGATGACAAAAAATAAGAAAACACGAAATATGAAACGCAATAAACACAATCTAAAATGTGTAATGACAGAAATGGTGAATGATATCAAATGGAAAGGTAGTGGTGAATACAGTGGAAAAGTAGTAGCAGAAGATTTTGCATATTCTAGAAGGTTCTGGTTTAAGGAAAATAGATTCTATTCCTTCACTTAACATCCGCTAACAAATTTTCAGGAAAAGTTATCCGAGCAGCGAAGTCATCAAGCAAGTAATACACAGAGCCATAACGCCGTGCTGGAGATCAAGTACATCGCCAACCGGGCACTAAATGAGAAACTCCAATGACAGTAGTCCACTAGCAGGTGACTTCGACTCTAACCTTGGTGCAAAAGTTCTACTATGTGTCACGGTTGATATTGTAGGGAAGGTCGTAGAGGCATTAAGTCCAAATCCCTTTGGTGACGTTCGGCTACATATTAAGAAAGAGAAGCACTTCTTCGTAACATGATAAGCAAAGACAGTAAGATTCATTTAGACCTGGATATCGTGTCTATAGACACAAAGGAAAAATGGAAATGTCGCAAATGTTCAATATCTGATTCGTAGCATTTCCTCTAGAACAGTTTCCCAAACTATTTCTACCTGCAATGAAATGATGGCAGAATCTGCAACAGAAGAGAGTTTACTCTATTGGGAATAGAAAATAGGAGTAAGTGAGAGAGAGAATAAACTTTTATTTCACTACTATTTTGCGTTACTAAAGTTTCTTATCCCCTCCTTTCTTTTTAGATCTTTCCGAATGAAGAAGAGACCAAACACCCTTCCAAAGAGAAGAGCATCCTTCAAAAAGAAATATTTTTGATTCTTTTGTCAGTTACTACCAGATTAATACATTGAACCATTGAAGAGGAATGGACATGCTAAATAAACCGAACGCAATTCAATACAACCGTATAGGGAACCAAGAAATCATACAATGCTAAAAAAAATTACCTATAAATCCAGCTAGAGTATTAAATATCTGTGTATTAAGAAACGTAAAAGATTGTGCCAGCTAAAGTTGAAGACTATACTGCAAGGCAAATTTGAGTTTCAGTTATTTAACATCATTTAACAATCTCATCTCGTGAAGAAGTTGGAGTGACAGATGACTTTACATCAAATACATTTTTAGCGCATAAGTAAAGAGAAAATTAGATAATAGCTTGAATTCATTTACTATTTTAAGAAGAGTATTTAGAAGGAGCTGTGCAGAATCAAAATTACGTGTAGAAAGACAGTTTGCTACAAATTTAATTCGCAGAACACTTCTTAAGTGAAATTTAAAGATTATTCCGGGAAAAAAAATGTATTCAAAACTACATATTGATTAAAACACGCAAAAACGATTACCTAGACATTTAATGCACATAAAAATACGATGTTAATAATATATCTTGAAGTATTCGCACTATCAGTATTCAATAACTTTCACAGTATGAAGAACTATTTCTATGGAATGATTCATCGAACTAGAGAGGTATACTGATTAGTTTTCTTTGTTTTAACAATTAATTTACGTAATATTTTTTGTGTCTTTAGGTCAAAGATTATCTATAATGACAGAAGATAGTAACAACTACAACAACAACAATAATAATAATTATTATTATTATCATCTACCTGAAAACATTAGTCAGTGTAGGATAGTCACAGCATTAACACTACGTTGAATTGGTTGGGAAAAAAATCAAATGCTAATAATAGGAAAAACCATCGCAAGAAAACATGCTGAAGAGAAGAGGAGAGAGAGAGAGAGAGAGAGAGAGAGAGAGAGAGAGAGAGACCACGAATAGTTATACAAGTTGGAATGAATCAGGACTGTTCTACATTCCGAAATTCATTTCTGACATTACACAAATATGAAAGCAAACAATTTTGACCATCACGATCTACATTTCTCATTGTACATGAGATTTTTTTTATTATCCAATATACTCTTTTCAAGAATTTATTTATTTAGGAAATAAATAAGTTTCCTTCATTTAGGGAAAAAAAGGATAGTTTCCTCTGCTCCAGATGCTCAGGAGAACCCAATTCTCCTGTTACTATGAATCTTTGCAATATGCTGATGCTTATGGAAATGATCCTTTAAAAGTGATTTGCTAATTGGAATAATATTATATGCTCATAGAATTCGGATTTTTCTGTTGGCATCTTGTGCGTGGTGGCGCTTCCATAGCGTAGTTATGTGAACGTTACGACTCGACACTTTCGATACTGATAAATCAGGGTTCGAATTCCGTCATGGAGGATACAAGGAACTCCCATTTCAACTAAAAGAATGCACTTGCCATGTCGACGTAGTTTCTTCGAACACTATTCCAACCATCCAAGCTCGTGCTATTAATCCTCTTAGGTCTTTGATAGATAATTCTATTTTAAGTGATATCTATTTACATTTTTGGTGGACAAGAAAGAATATTAATTCTTAGTAGTCATCCATTTTGTTAGTCGGATCGTTATATATTAAGAAATCTCATGGAAATCCTAGTTCGATCTATAACTATCGGATATTGAAATTCTGATCATGTAATTAGAACGATTTAAAATGACCCTTACTGTGAATTAATTATTTGAAACTAACGTAGGATGTTGACTCAACTATACGAAATGACCTCAAGGATATTTTTAATGTTGACATTGTGAAATTATTGGTTCATATTCATCCTACAATTAAACAAAAGACTGTTAAAAGAAACAAGAACAACCAATAGCAACAACAATGAAATTGACTGAGAACTTTAAATATATTTATACGTTCTCCATTTAGAAAACGATACTTCAAAAGGCAAAAGCTTCATTTTCCTAACTGATGATAAAAGCAAACTTTAGAGTATTTTTCAATTCGAACTGAAAGAGGGAAAAAAATGTTAAAGGAAGAAGAAGCTTAACAAAACAAGTCTCTCTCTCTCTCTCTCTTTCTTTTTTTCTCCCTGAATTCTTACAACGTCTGATTTAATTTATTTCAAAGAGGACTATAATCAGGTTTAAAAAAAAAAAAAAAAAAGAAGAAGAACGAAGTTTTTTTTTTTAGTTAATTTTTTTTAAACTCCAACTTTCTACAACAAATACTGAAATTTTTGTATCCAAGTTCTGAACATAAAAGTTTCTTATCCCCCCCCTTTCCAGAGAAACTATTGCCGAAATATGCTTCTGTTTGTTTTTTTGCGAACAACTGTTATCACCATTTTTTCCCCTTTACTTTAATTGTAAGATGGTAACAGCCGATAAATATCACTCCATACATAGGCAAATGCTATAATTTCACTAAGGGTATATTGTTACTAAAAAAAAATTATTTTTGCGTTACTGTATAAGAAGTAAACAATACAAAAGAGCAAAATTTTTCGTTGTTTAGAATAGTATTTGTTCTATTCCTTTTGAAGAAGCAAAATAAAATTAAAAAAAAAAAAAAGTAGCTGCAACCTTTACAGTATTTTAATCCAAAAACTATTCTCTCAGAAAATATGACAATCGTATGTTTGGATAATACAATTTTAATAAATTCAAATTTTCATTAGCATTCGAAACTTTTCTGGAGATTGGTTGCATAATGTCAACAAACCACACGCAAGGTGTTCAATTTCTGATTGCGCAATTGCATACTCCCTTGTCTAGTTAGGATTTTAAGCTGTCCTCGTACACTTCTTCAAGTTTCACCTTTTTTTTTTTTGTTTTGAAAAAGTTTATAGAGTGTTTTTTTACGATGATTTAAATGGTTTCATTTTCAACGAATACTGTGAGCAAAAAATAAACTCGCTGTAGAGCAGTTCCATACACACGCACACGCACACAACATAGGGCTTGGCTATGAAAGTGTTTGCCAAGGCCACGAAGAGGATACAGAAAGCTAATAAATCACCTGATAATTCACGCATGCGTATGGGCGAAAATTAGAAATTAAATTTTCTTGCGAATTTCACATCTCACAAAATACCATTAAACCGTTAACGAGTTTACAAGCTTTCTATCGGACACAGAATATCTACAAAAATTTAAAAAAAAATTAAAATAGAACATTCCTCCCCCCCCAAAATAAAATATTTTCCGGAATTTCAAGTCCATTTATACTTTTCCTTTCTGTTTTAAGAATCCTATAAACGATTCTTAAAACTGTTATCGTTTTAGCAATAGCAGTAAGGAAAGTTGCTTAACTCTCTTTAAATATAGAAACCTAATACTGTAGATACACGTGCTTACCTCTTACAGTATTCAAAGAAATACATTTGGTTCTCTTGATACTAATTATACTGCATATCCTGCCCCATATAATTGGAGGCAACTTAACTGGCCTCCAATTTGCGATACTATGATTAAATAAACAAATACATCTTGCTGTTTCTGATGATAACTACATCTATTTCTTATACAAAATGGGCATTTTAATCCTTTGTGTCTTCTTGCTTTAGTTAGTCCTATCTCTCTATCCTAAATCATCTTTCGTTGCTTTTATGAAATATTGGATGTGACTCTCCTTTGGAGTATTCTTGCAGTCCATAGTTCAACAAACACTATTATAGAAGAATTCTGCCAATGTATTGTTTTTCGTAGGTTAGCGATTTGTGAAATTATTGTATTAGTATTGTTATTTTGACAGGTATCTACAAGTTATAAAATTAAGGAAGTTATCCGCCAATCATTTGCATTATCCTTCTTCAGTCTACATGAAAAGTAGAGTAGAGCCGAGCACAGTTCTTTTATTGTGCGGACCAACATTTCTTTATTCACACCAACAGCATGATTCGCATCTGACGTAAGAAGCACATGGCACTGGGATCGTCTGAATGAGTTCGGTATAGAACAAAGCTCAAACCAACAAACTCCTTTGTCGGGATCATAAATAAAAACTTGTTGCTGATTTTCCATGTCAGCTAGCCTTCCAATTCTAAAACTCTCCCCTAATTTAATAAATATTTTCTTCGAGTTAAGATGGCTAGATACAGACGACAATCAGAATTATGTGAAATACATGCAATTAATTATTATTATTATTATTATTATTATTATTATCATGGCATATTCCGTGATTAGTACAGCTCCTCAATGAGTAAGTATGAAGACGAAATGGATTTGGATCCAATAACATTTGGTTACTAGATCCAAATTATATTCTCTTATCCATAATTTTAAGATAAGATGGTTAATCTTATTAGACTTATGCCTAAATATATGTTCTTGTGTGTAAACTGCATGTTCTCTTAGCTCATTTGCCTCGTCTTTGACTAACTCATCTTCGACCAGAGAGCCCTGGTAAAGATCCTTCGCGTCCTAAACAGGAATTAAAACCCAGGCTTTCTAACCAAAGAGCTTCATCGAAAGTGATTGAGCTATGGAAGTGCTTATCTTCGGTCATACTCAACTCAAAAAGGGGAATATACCAAATTTTAGCTTTTTTTCTCTTATTCAAGAATGCAATAAAGCAGTGAGTATTGCAAAGAGATTAAGCAAAGTAAAAGCAAAGGGTCAGAGAATTTCCTATGACAGATTAATAAACTTAATTTCGAAGTGATCACAAGAGAAAAGCATGAAGAGGAAACAAGATGCTCTGAGAAGATGGGAATAATTGATAATTGTTGTTCTTAATGTTTAGAATTAAACATTAGAATTAATGCTTAATTAGAATAACAATTCTTAATGTATATTCTCTGTTTTGCGGAAAAGAAAAAGAAATTCAAGTTTCCAAAATAGCTGGAGCACACTAGTAAGAGAATTACAAATGTAGAATTTTTCTTTCTTTCCTTTATTTTTTTTCCAGTCTGGATGATTATAAACTTCAACGCACATGGGATATGAGGAGAATGGTTATGTAACAAGGATTCAACTTTCACGAAAAACAGTTAATTAGAAAATTTGAAGCTCTAAAAGAAGAAGAGCACAGGTCATGTGACTGCAAACATCAACTACCATTAGATAAAATCGTAATAAAGAAGCCAAATTATCATTTGACAACCGAAGAAATATATATAATCAGCATAGGATTTAATTTCGTCGTAAGTCCACTTAAAACACCTAAGAAATATTATTATCTAAAAACAGAAAGGGCTTAATTCCTATCTCTCCAAGGGGCTAACTTATTATCTTGAATTGGTTATTACAATAAACAAGGCTACACCACAGCAAGGCAGTTACCTCTGGAGAACGAAGAGCCCTCAAAATGTTTAAAAGACAACACTACCTTAGTATCTATCAAATTCTCTTTGGAAAAAAAAAAAAAAAACCACAGTTATCCTCGATTAAGAAGAATATAATTATAAAAAAAATGACAATTACTTAATACGGAAATTTATATGAAACTCGAAAGAGATCGTACAAGAGAACTCCAAAATCACACCAATAATCTATTCAAAACAATAGTAAAATTCATAAGAGAAATAAGATTATCATTATGATCGCTTCATCCATTGATTCTTCGTTCACATGGCGTGTCCACAAGACACTCCACTGAGATGAGGCCAACTGTTGACAGTACAGACTCGTCTACTTTTAGGTTGTTTAACATTGAGCTAAATGATTAAAAGCGCTGACATGGCACGACCGTTTCATGCGTTAAAAATACCAGACATTTTATTTCCGTGATGAGAAATCTACCTTCAAAAAGATGAGATTGATGCAACATTCGGTGTTATCTCTCTTTTCACAAGCATTTCCTAATGAAGAAGTGATAATATTAATCGAAGATAAACGCTCCAGAAAAGTCAACGCATTCTTAAAGAACTGTGCAAATTCAGATTACTTCGGATACAAGTCTTGCTGGTCTGTTTGGCTAAGTAGTTCACGCACCCGTTCTTTTACCAACAGGTTGCAGATTCGAATTCCGCGTGGATGAATGTATGGGTTGCAGATAAATGCCATCGTCTGGCATGAGCCCACTGCCTTGCTTATTACAGGTCTGAAATCGCTCCATGTTTGGTCTCTAGAACAGGATTTCTGAGTTATTGAAAAAAATAAAAATAAACATAAAAATATAAACAAAATTTCTTAGCTTCACACACACACAACCTAGTAATGAGAGGATTTCCTCATAAGTCTCTCTACGTGGAAATAATGCATATAGATAGAATGGAAACAATGCAAGTAAATGGAAGAAAGAGCCATAGGCACTTAACATATTACGACCAAGACTGGAAAAAATACATTGGTGACGTATTCTTGATAGATAGAGAGAGAGAGATGGTCTTGATATAGAAATATGGTCAACACACACAATTAGGAGTTCTTAAGTCATGTGAACAACCACCATCCAAAGATCAAGTTCAAGAAGGTGTTACAAACTTATGGTTCTTTTCTCTTTCAGAACATCAGACTTTCTTGGGCTTTGGATAGACTGAAGATTATAGGAAACCAACTCACGCTAACAAGTATTTACATGCTCAATATCAACATTATCTACCCCAAAAGCTAAGGATCATATCAACATTGGAAGTCTGAACCCGTCTTTTCATTAATTATGAAGAAATAACCAAAGAACTCAAATTTCTTTCTACCATATTCCAGAAGAACTATGACAAAAGAACTGTTACCAGACTTATTCTATCAGCAAACGGCGAAATAAGATGATAGATTTTTCTCTCTCTCTCTCTCTCTCTCGCATATATCAGCTCGTTACAACGAAGTTACTGAGCGTTCTCAAGAAGAAAAAAATCTGGACCACATTCACACCTCTAACCAAACTACAATTCTTGTTTCATCTGTGAAACCAAAAAACAGTAGCCTGAAGCATCCAGATATTTACTGCTTTTGGTGATAAAATGACAAAAAAAAAAAAATCCAGAGCAGCATATAGAGAATGAGACATCACATATGAGAAATCCAATGTTTCAGCTCTATCCGTTTATGTACTAAATTCTGTGAATCCAAGCGACAACCACTCTACAAAACACGTGGTACAGAGGGACGTATCGAAGGTATCACGAGAATGGAAGAAAGATACTAGATTCCAAAGAAATAATGCTCAACCTTAGCCATCTGAATGTAAACCTCGGCTATCAGACTGTTATCCAAGTATAATTCAGCTATGGAAAACACGAGACCAGCACACAATGCCAACAAGTCCAGAATAGTTTCAAATAGCAATCTTTTATTTATTCATTTGTCAGGATAATGGCAGTAATTGTATGTCTAATGTTGCCTTGCGTTTCATCGAATCTTTGCTTCTGTGTATATTTGCACCAAATGAAGACCTCAAGAGTAAGACATAACTAGTCGTGCTATTAAAATAAATAAGAACAATCTACTTTTTTTTATGTTTCTTTCGGCTTAGTTAGTCATATCAACTCTTATAACTAAATAAAAACGTATAAGTAAATCTTGTTTTGGCTTGTCAAGTAAATACAAGACAAAAGGGTATTATTTTAATTCAGCCTTATAAAAATAATTATGAGCCATCTTACCTCGAAACTTCAAACCTTTTAGAGAGTTTTCAACAAACTACTACAGGCAATGCCATTATAAAATGTAATAATATGTTATAATTACAATTTTATTACAAAATCAGTTTATTAAGTTTTCTAATTAACGCTAATCTATGATACTTTATAAAAGACATTCTCACAAAAAAAAAAAAAAAAGAAAGAAAGAAAACGAATTGCATTTAAAAATATGAATAGGTGATTCCGCTCAGAATAGTTTGCCATAAACAAAATCCCTCTAATGCTTAGCGTATCTTAATTTGTATTCATTCATTTAAAAAAAACCTGCAAAGTATCATTAATGTCTTGAAGAAAGGCGTATTATAGTGAACCAAAGAAGATGGAAACCTTTAAATTTTCGTTAAATCTGAACATAGAATTACTGCACGAGGTTTACCGTCCCGGCTAGTATCGAATAAATGTCTATAAATGGGATCCCACACAATCGATCTTTTACTGCAGCTGTGTCTTCATAAATAGCTTCATAAAATTCCATCTTATTTACTAAAGCCACTACTTCCAAGGGTTCATGGTGCGTGAAAAGAAAGCCCAGTCAATTGCCACGGCTTGCGTAAGGCCTCCTTATCGGAGAGGCCATCAGAAGTTTGGGTGAGATCAGGCAACAGCCAGGCTGTCGCCACAGGCCATTTCCCGCCGTTGCACACTACGGTTATAACGGTAAGGAACCATCGACACCAACATTTCGGTCCTCCGTCATGGTGGGAAATGAGTCTACTACCAAATGCTATGTACACCAACCCAGCTGGGTTCGATTGAAAGGGGACAGTAGAGGGCGCGATAGTACGACATTGGTATTTAATGTACCGATACGATTCTGTAAATGAGGTTAAGTGAGGTTGTTAGAAGAAATGTCATTTTCACAACGCTGCTTAAAGTTTTTCGGTGAATACGGGGTACATCGTGGTTTGGAAACGAAACAGGTCTAATATGTGGATCGAAAACCAATGATTTAAATCGAGTACTTAACTAGACTAGCTCTAAGATACGTCTTTAGGCTACTGGCATCAAAACTGATGAACACGTGCACACGTTGTAGATATCTAGGCGTAAAACCAAATGTAGTATCCATCCTTTCTTTTCTAGAAAAGAAAGGATGGATACTACATTTACTTGGTACCAACTATATCCAACAATTTACCCTGTAGACGCAATTAACAAAATTTAACCGATTTACAGAAGATCATAAATTTCTTTAGAATAACGGTAAATAAATCACGATATAAAAACAAATTATGTAACAACAGGGCTAATAGGTACATTAAGACATTGTTTGTTGGGTTGTAATATGCGTATAATGTAAGGCCAATGCTCCCGAACTATCGGAATAAAAACATGTATAACTATATGTATGTGTGTGTGTGTGTGTGTGTGTGTGTGTGTGTGTGTGTGTGTGTGTGTGTGTGTGTGTGTGTGTGTGTGTGTACAGTATATATATATATATATATTTTAGTTGGTGCTTGAAAGAAAATACAACGTTCTCTAAATTGGTATTTCAAGCGCTAAAAGTTGCGTTTAACAACCAGTACGTGCTCTCTCTCTCTCTCTCTCTCTCTCTCTCAAGCTAGTAATCTAATTGCTCGAATTCCTCTATACAGTTTTTCATCAGAAGCTTGTCCTATTACTATGGTTTACACAGCAAATTTTATCCTTGTCAGTAACTGATCAACAAATAACAAAAATACAGAAAATATAAGAAAAATGAACTCTTAATGATGAGCTTGCCAGCTGATCCCAATATAAGGATGTACAAGCTTTTGAATCACAAATATTTTAGAGGCGAAAAACTATTACAGTGTTTCAGAATCAGAGTGGCATTCATTATCGCAACCTTAGCATAATATTAAATTGTTTCCGACATGACAACCAACGGAATTTTTATAAATTTTACAGATTATAAAATCCGAATAAAATGCATATTTAATTTTTTTTTTCAAATTTTTTTTCAAAGTAATTTTTTTCAAAGATACATTGCCTGAACAAACCAGCTTAGTTCTATTTGCGCTTTATAATATACTCAACATACTTAACTATACCTAACTATTGTATAATGAAAAAAAAAAAAAAATATATATATATATATATAACACCTATTAGATTAATCTTTTTTTTCCCGTTCGTCTGTCCGTCCATCCGTATTACTGTCTGTATTACATACTGAAAATAAGGAATCCTTAAAAAAAAAAAAAAAAAAAAAAAAAAATTGAGTGATTTTAATTTTTGCTTCAACCAAACCCTTTTTAAGGACAAAATCTGTGAAAAAGTTTTGAAATCATACAAAATAATAATTTTGCACTGGATAAAGTTTAATGAAATTTGGTATTTCGAATGTACTATAAAATCTGTCCATTCAGCTCGATTTTAATTTCAATCAAATCATTTTATTGAGAAAGTATATAATGGCAAAATGTTTTCCTACTTTTCCAGATGTTTGCTTTCTCAGGAAATGTGATTTTAATCGTAGTTCAGCCATTCGGAATTGCATTTACAGGATGTGAGTTTACCTTCGGATCTAAATTTAATTAATATCTCCACATCAGCCATAATCTAATCTCAAGATTATCAGATATACTGCAGAACGTGTAGCCTTTCAATACTTAATGAAGACTTAGAAATAACGAGATGAAATATACTTTAATAATTGCTTCTGTATGGTTAACATCAATGGCTGATGAAATATAAAAGGTAAGTACCAGAATTTCTTTACTTTGGTATTCATTTAATAACTTGCATAGTGATCCAGCTGCATAGATAAACAGATCGCACAAGTCTAATACGGATGTTTACGAAAACAACACAAGATGCTCAAAACAGTTTTTATTACCCGTGGGTTTGGAAAGTGACATAGCGGAAGAGACAAAAAAAAAAAAAAAAAAAAGTTACTTAAAGTTGTTGTTTTCATTATTTTAATTTGTACGTTTCACATCTTCGAATTCCATGAAAGAAAATAGATCTAAGTGAAAAATAAAGGAATAACGAAAATAATGAACTTTGCACGACAATAAGCTATTATCTTTCTTTAATTTTAAAATTTCCCAACTTTAAAAACTAATGTGAGGCAGCGCCCCTTGTAGCTTAAAGTTCAGAATATTTTTTGTAATCTACTCGTCCATATCTGCATTTGCGTTCATTCACTCTTTTCGCATGCTTTCATGTTATAGCATGACTACGTGATACAGTATGAGTATTAATTTGCATATTGACTGCGTATAGTCGAAAGCACTCTACTTTCCATTCTTGGTTAATAAATATGACTAGCATGATAAGTAGCAGATGGATAAACACTTCTATGTGCATGCCCAACTCAAAAAACAATACATGATGAACGCATATTGTCTCTCTCTCCCCCATCCCTTTCACTGTGGTTAAGTCATCATTGGTAACAGATCTCGATATTAACAAAACTACTTTGTACATAATAATAATTTAATCTAGAATTTTTTCTTTTTGTATATTTGTTGGAAATGCTGGTATAGTAATGATCTGTCATTGCTTCAACACAGGAAAATAACTTTCTCTGAACATCAGAGTTACTTTCGCAACGGGGGGGGGGATCATCGCTTCTAGCTGCATGTCCTCCTATCCTGTCTCATTGGACTCACTAACGACATCCCATTGTATAAGAGAAGTAACTTTCACTTGGCGCAAGATTACTTTAGCTGCACGTGTCACTACTGATGACGTTAAAGCATTACATGCAGTCTGTATTATGTCTATTTTAGTATTCAAATTTTTATCCGCCTTGCTGGCCTAGTTGAAAACGAGTGAACAGTATCTGTGCTCCCGAATCAACAGAGTCTGGGTTCGAATTCCGCTGCAGGTATGGATGTTCGTGAAGATGTTTAAGTGGTCGATGATTTTCAACGGCAAGTATGAGAACACTATTCTGCTTATTGGAGGCCTGAAGTGACTGAAAAAAGTTCCATGTTCGGTCTAGCAGTTTCCGGATTATTTAATCCTTAGCTCAAAGTGCTAAAGGTTTCTTTTAGGTTTACAACTTTTTCTTTTCCTGAGGAATTATTAAAAAATTGCGGTTACTTTTTTAAATTTAGATTTTTTTTTTTAAATGAAGATTTAAATATATTTAAAAATTTTAAAATATTATAAAAAATTTACATTTATTGTACTCTTGACCGTGGTTCAAACTGCTGATATATTGCTCAATTTAATTTTCTTATCAGATTATTATACCAAAATAATGACAGAGCATGGTGCTAACAAGTATCTCGTGGATCTCTTTAATAGCACTGGAGAGCAGTTTAACTTAGTGATATCACCACTAAACGGGAAGCAATGGTTTCGAATGGAGCAATGAGGCTGTCGATCAAAATGAGCGGTTCGATTATAGAGAGAGAGACGAAACTTGAATGAAATCAACCGCTAGTAATTTTCGGATTACACGAAATCAAAACATTTCAGTACAACTTCAGAAATAATTGTCTTATGCTGTAAGATCATAGGATCATATAAACTATGAATTAAAAATTCATATTTTATTTTAAACTATGTTTTAAATATTACAACTTAAGAAACCAAATTTAAACATACAATATTCTATAACATATTCAGAATATGCATATTTCGGATAAACACATCACAGTTTGTATGTTGGTTGTAGCATGTTTTAATGTTTTTCAATGTATGAAATACTACATAAAAATGAAACAAACAAAAAAAAAAACTTTTTGTGATAACGGCCCTGCTTTATAATGTAACGTTAAACACAGAATTCCTATGGCATTTCTGCTTGTGAGACCAACCTAAAAGTTTAAACCATATACAACAGATCTTTGAATGCAGCGTCCCCTGAGATTTACTAAACTGCTTATGCTATTATTCACATTTCTCCGCTATTCATTATTCTGGACATAAAATACAAACAAACAAAAAAAAAAAAAAAAAGAAAACCAAGCATTTGTCGTTTAAAGAACATAATCCTCAAATAGGCAGATCTATACTGTTGATTCTCAAATAAAAGCTGTAAAACTATTCTGCTCAGAAGCTACGAGTATTTCTAGAATTTTTTCTGGTTTGAAATTGCCTGGATTCAGAATATTCAGGTTTTGAATTGAATACTGCAGTTTACCAAATATCTTATATTATTGTTTTATGTTACGTTTTGAGAAAGCTCTTAATAACTCCCAACTGTTTTAAATTTTAATCTGTAGCTAGTTTTATTTATGATCTAATTTATTATCATTGCTTTCATCATCATCATCATCATCATCAGTTGCATCAGTCTTGGGACTGGTAGCTCAGCAGCAATTTCCTCCATCCCACTCTGTCATTGGCTTTCTTCTTAACCTCCTGGTAACTCCTCAAACCCGTGCTGTCTTTGACTTCGTCAAGAAAGCTTTTCCTTGGTCTGCCTCTTCTTCTTTTCCCCTCTATTTTGCCTTCAGTTATTCTTTTCATAAGTCCATCATGTTGAAGTATATGTCCAAACCACCTATCCCTTCTAATTTTGATCGATTTTATTGGAGTTCTTGTTTCGTTTATCTCTCTCAGGACTTGTTGGTTTGATTTTTTTCTGTCCATTTTATTTTGTTCATGCGATGCCAGCACCACATTTCAAAAGCCTCCAATCTTCTTACATCTCTGCCTAGAATCCAGGATTCACATCCATACAGTGCAATGCTCCATATCAATGTCTTTATTAATTTTTTTTTCAATTGTAGGTTGAGGTTTCCTGTTAAAATGCTTTTCATCTTAGAGAATTGGGCTTTTGCGTTGTTTATTCTTGATCTTATGTCTTCTCTTGTTCTGCCAGCTTCTGTTATTAGGCTTCCTAAATATTTAAAGCTTTTCACTTGTTTTATTTATCCCCCGCTGATGTCTATATGCTCTGTATTGATAGGGATTTTGCCTGTAACAATTATTTTAGTCTTATCTGTGTTGATTTTCATTTTATATTTTTCAATGTTATTATTTAGTTATTCTAGCATTGTTTTTAACGTTCTTCTGTTTTCTGCTACAAGGGCTATGTCATCAGCAAATCTTATACACATGACTTGCTCACCATTTATCTTTATGCCACTATTTATTTTATCTTTAGTTTCCTGAATGGCCTTTTCAATATATAAATGAAATAAAAGTGGTGAAAGTATACATCCTTGTCTTACTTCACTCCTGATATTTATTATTTTCTCCTTATCATTGCTTTATTTAATATAAATAAATTCAAGTAAACATCCCTTAACCTAAAGTGTTCGTTAAAATGTAATTGCCTTGCTGTGATATTAGTACTTACTCATGCATATATTACGAGTATAACGTGAATTATAATTCATATAATATTCTATAATTATAACCGTGCAATTATTTTTCTCAAGGTTATATAATTAGAGAATAATAATGTAATTAGTAATGCAATTCACAAGATGAAATATACAGTACGTTTCTTGCTTGTATAAAGAAGCGTATTGAGGTGTTTGTGTTATCAGTATTTCATGTTTACCAGTAAAAAACAGCAACAACAAACAGTTGCAGATATAAATGTCCTGCGATTACAGTTTGCTTGTTCTACAAACTTGAAATGCGCTCATAGAGACTGGAAAAAAATCCTACTCTGGAGGCAGTTTAGGGATGAAAGTTGGTTGTTGTTGAAATGATGATATATCATTTTCTTATCCTTGAAAAAAATCAGAAATTCCTGATAATTTGCTCAAAGGATGCTAACCAACCACTGGTAGTATCTCCAAAGCATTTTGAACTAAATCTGAGGCGCCATAATTTTCAGGATATGGCTCTTCGCGACATATTCTGTCAAGTCTTTTTAATGCCTTTAGCCAAAGTTCTTCGATGTAATACTTTTTTGAGCCTCAGTCGCTATCGGATGTAAATGAAAACGAAACATTCTAGCCATTAAAAATTTTAATAGCACTGTATACGTATGTCAGTCTGCCCGGAAACGGATATCGATGGCAATGGTGGATTTTCTAGGGTGTTGTGGTAAACTTTTATTGTCTATGTGTAGTTGTACCAGCTCAATACGAACTGCCAAGGTCAAACGTGTTTACCGATATTCTGAGAACATTCTATACTGATGGTTTCTGTTCTTGGATCAGATATTTTATTCTTATTTTTTATCAAATCATTCATGAAGTACTATTGTGAGCTAGTTCGATTGTGTGTTGGTTTTTGAGTATTCAAATCTTGGGTGGGAGGGGGGGGGTCACAAAGCCCATTGTAATCGTTTTGCATATGAATTCTTTTTTCCCATATGAACAAGACTAATTTTCTAGTTCTTTCCAAGATGGGGTTCATAATTTTACGTAGAAGTTTTGAAATCAAAATTGCGCCACAGCGGTCCAGGTTATAGGGGTATTCAAAAATGTCCTAACCCCACCTGCTAATAGTGGCTTAGGGCCAATGCACCATGCTAGGGAGGCACAAATTTAGCTGCTAGAAGTTAACTTTATTATATATAATATTATGGTATTAGTGTGTGAATTATCATTTTAACCGCCATTCAGGGGCTCCAGTATTTTAAAATGTTCGTGTCCTGTTGCTTCAGTGTCAGAGGCGATTGTGAGTTTACAGTTCTGTTTTTTCTTCTGGCTCGCTCCGAAAATCATCAAGATCTACTAAGTGATCCTCATATCAGTGAATAATAGATCAGTTATTAGATTATAGTAACAGTACCTTTGTGACAGCTGGATGAAAAGGAAAAAATCGGACAGAAAAGTATGCACATTTCTATCTTAGACATAACAGAATTTTTCTGGAACACAGTCACAGATGAAATAGGTCGCAAACTGTTTTTATCCGTTATTGCACGTTATATGCAAATATTAGGAAATTTTACTACTAGCAACAGCCAGTTTTTTTTTTTTTTTTTTGGATAGGTGGGACTGTAGGCCAGAGTGGATTCAGAGCAGAGGGTGAGCGATCTATTTCTCTAGGTTCTGATATCTTTCTTTCATTCATAATAACATCGGTGTCTTAGAATGATGCGTTCCACCTAACCTCGTATCTTTGCGGACTGGTCGCAGTTTGAATAACACGTGTCCAACTAGAGGTAAGGTACTGGATCTCTCATAGATGATAGCCCTGACGTGTTGTTCTATACGCTGTTCTCGGGCTTTGTCCAACATGTCACATTGTAATCATACCGAGGATGGTATGATTACAATGTGTAATCTTGATACTTTAAGTAGGTGTTTTGGTTACAGGGGCGAAAGTGGTTCTAATTTTGAAATTCCTAAGCATTTTTGTTAACTTGGTTGTAGCAAATCTGACATAAGGGAAAGAAATAGATATCCTTTCATTTGATATACCCTTTTATCTCACTAGTATAAGTTTCGCAGCGAGCTTGTGGATGAAACGGAAGTCTGGTAATGTTCTTTATCGTGGTCATTCTTTTGGAATGGTGCAGCAAGAAAATGGAATTCTGTGAGTGATTCTTTTTCTTTTCCTCCTTCATTGTTAATGAGACGACGAGTCCGGTCTCCTTAATATTGATATAGATTTTTTCTGTAGCTTTATAATTATATCCTCATATACAGGGCTCGACAAATAGGCTCGTCCGTGGCGAGAAGATTTTGCTAGCTGGTGAGTAGCTGCAGAACGAACAAAATTAATACTTTTTATTTAATAATAATAAAAAAAAAAAACTTCTCTAACCACAGCAGAGCACTATTAATCATTCTATGCAACTCCTATTGACTTATTGTGACTCAATAATGCTCTGGTGGGGTAAATCCTGTCTATCGATTGCATGTATGCTCAGGCAGTTTCGTCTGCCTTATGAGATGAAATACAGTGCAGTGCCGTCACCGTATAAGACCATCTAACTCACCTTCAGCTGAAAAGGTTCTTCGCTACACAGACGAATTCGAACCCACGTCTTTCCCACCATATGACATCTTTTACTATATATTTACATAATCCGGGAAAACCCCGGAATTTTTTCTAACCACCTCAGAAGCAGAAGTCTCACACTGCGAGATGTAATTCATCTCCCACAAAAGACATTCACAAGCATCGATGCGCCCACACGAGTAGGGAGATTCGAACCCGGAACCTATTGGTTGGAGAGCAAGTACACTAACCATTCGCAAACCAGGCCTGCAATTATTTATGAAGACTTTTTTAGGTATAAATTTTGTTTTTGTTTATCAGAGTGAATAAATTTCAAACTCTTTAGTTAAAAATTTGGTGACTAATCCATTAACAATCAGCAAAACAAAACAAAACGAACAAACAAAAGATTGGAAAAAGAAAAAAAAAATGTTTTTTTTTAATTTTTGGACAATTCCTTCAAGTCGTTCTCCGGAGTTCAAAAGACGCATTGAAACAATAAAGATTAAGTCCTTACTTAAGGACTAAGGAATTACAGAGTGCTGAGGAATTAATGTTTATAAAACTGCTCATATACTGACGTAACGAAAAAAATACTCTACATAATTATAATCATATAATCTCTGAGATTAAGCTTCCGTGAAAGACCATATAGGAAGTGGGAAGCGGAAAAATCTTCCCAAATATGAAATTTCCCAGGAAGTACTTCAGCTGAAAGCCTTGCGGCTGACAAAAATGTCTCAAAGTATAAATATAATGTACCCTGCAAGTGTCTGCAAGCCGCTCCCAAAGTAGAGATAAACAAGTGGAGCATTTTCATAAAGCGCCAAATGAAAAGGTTTTGATTTCTAAAAATTAATTAATAATGGCTGATCAACTATTTTAAACAAAACAAAACTAAGGGATACGTAGAATTATTTCTTGTATCAAGTGTCAAAGCTTAGAGTAAAATCCTGAACATGCTAGTGGACAATAGCTTATTGTTAAGTAAGTATTATAGTTGTCAAAACGACTGTTCTATCGCTTGAAAAAAACTTGAATTGAATCCTATCTTGGGCTTGAGAAACATCACAACCGATGCTTTCACAATAATATTTACCATTATTATTTTTTGTACTGACTTACTGGCTACATTAACTACATTCGAATGAGATTTGATATTTAAAGGGTGTCAAGAGCTAACTAGACTGGAGATTGCGTAAGTGGTATATCCAGTGAGGCGTAAATCGCACTGTGTAAACTAAATTATAACTGAACCGCTTTTCTTTTATTTTCAGCACTGGCGGACAGCAGGTTTTCAAGGATCGAGCTGTATACTATACGCCTATCTGAGGCTCTTGTGATTTTGTAGATGGCGATGGATATCAAAATGGAGAATTTAAAAGAGCAGAATCGAAAGAGGGGATAATTTGCAATGATTTGATTTCATAATTTCGTAAGTTTGCCAGCCTAGTTTGGCGGAGTGGTGACCATATCCGTTCTCCAATCAACAGGCTCTGGGCTCAAATTCCGAATGGATATTCAGTTGAGAGATGAATTTTATCTCACGGTATAGGACCACTACCCTGCTTGCTGGAGACCTAAAAGGGCTTGAAAAGTTCCATACTCGGTCTCTACAGCAGAGTTTCCGGATTATCTAACTATCAGTTCACGTATGGTACGTATACTAATGCATCATAGGCTAAGAGCCTTTCGTAAATGGGATTCACATAAAAAAAAAAAAAATGCAGTTCTTAAAACGCATAAGCACCTATCAGATTCGTTTTCCCATCCATCTGTATGCGTATTAATCATTAGTATTGTAATTCAGTAGTATTGTGTATTATTGTAACTCCAGATTATAGGAGGGCAGATTTTAATGAAATTTAGTATTCAGGATTTCTATTAAGATTCCAAGAATATTTCAGTTTTTGTTTAAATTGAACCATTTTTAACATTATTACCGAAATTCGGCAAAAACAGAATATTAACAGAGGAGGAAACATTCAGTTGAGGTCAAAGCAAAGAAAAATAATCTACCCTACTCAGTAACAATAATTTACACTACACACTTAATCAGAGAAAAAAAAAAATGGGGAAGGGCTAACATATGCTATAAAATACTTTCACAAGTACTCAGATTACATGCATGCACTGTTACCACATTATTACCAAATGCCACATTTTTGCCAAATTAAAATACGTTTCAATACTTTGATAGCGGATGGATACTGTTGAGTTACAGTTTCGACACTTTGTAGTTTATAAAAACAAAAATAAATTCCAAGATTCTTCTAAGAAAGCGTGTTCTTTATTTTTCGTCCAGGATAAAAAAGAACAGTAAGTGAAGAAAAATACGTCCTGGACGATAAAAAATGTCCTAACACTGTTAAGACCTATAGCCTGAAGACGAAGATAGTGAAAAAAAAAAAAAGCTCCTGCAACAATCATAACAAACGCACAGTAGAGCAAAGTACCTGACCTCTAACACCCATCCCCTTTCCCCCTCTTTCCTTACGGGGCATTATTTATGACCAGGTTGAGAGATGGGGTTGTCTTTCGTCAGGAGTAAGAGACCACAAATGGAAACAGCAGAGGACGAAGTTTAGGTTCAAACTCTCTCACGTGTTACTTACGGGACTAACTCAAGGTAAAGGATGACGCAGTTATTTATTCGAAAGCGATAAAAACGGATATGACACGATAGGTGAATGGCTTTTACCTTACATACACACACACAGATGTGGCAACATGTTAGAGCCTCTGAACTGCACTCTTGTATAATTTTACATCGAAAACAAGACAATCCATAAAGCACTACAAAGTTTGATAATGGTTCTTGTGTAAACAGTCTAGAATGTAAGCAATTTGTACAATCTAATTAGAAAGCAAACCAAATGAAATATACATTAAACGCATTACCCAGTATATACGCTGCGAAGTGTTTGGGAAATAAACATAGCAAATTGCGCAATGCACTAAGAGGAATTCCTTATATTTTCGAAACACTACCTCTAGCTGAAGGTTGTCAATATCCATAGTTAACTGAAGAGTAAACCTCGAAGCAATTTTACATGCTTTTATGATAACAGAAAGATAGCGTTTCAGGTAAAAGTATGGCAATTCCAATTATTACTCTACTATCCTTTAGACCATTATCGGAAGCTCAATTCTCATTAAGCGATCTTTTATCAGTCAACATTGCCTTAGGATGTAACATTCCTATCACTAAAACTTGTAAATTGATCATTTCTCATTGGAAAATCACAGTCCACAACTTACATTATACTACGAATAATTTCAGATTTTTTTTATGTAAAACTTTTAGCTAATTTTAACGCTAGATGGAGATAATGACTTTACATAAATGGACGAACAGTTAATTTTAAGAATTTGCTCATCAGATAAACGATAAAAGCAAAGCGTACAACACTTCGATTGATACTATATTCTTTTGAAATTTATTATCGCTTTCGAATAAATAACTGCGTGATCCCATCGTATCTTCCTTTATGCATTTAGGCCTAATGATATTACCTATCTTAGCTTAGGTGTTTATTATTATTATTTTAAAAAAACTTAAACGTGGTAATGACATGCGGTTATGCCTACTTCATAATTTATCATGTGCTTCTTGACTAGTTTGTTGATTTAGTAGGAGGAAAAATTCTTGCCACTTTTAATGTTTCCAATTCACGTCGATTTTTAACCCATATGGATTTGAATTCAGCTGTTTTTCTCAGATCAAATGGCGTTATCGTTCCTGAATGTTCATATAACTGATTCACCTTTAAAATAAAGTGAGTTTGTATAAATACTGCATCACACACACACACACACACACACACACACACACACACACACACACACACACACACACACACACACACACACACACACACACACACACACACACACACACACACACACACACACACACACACACAGAGAGAGAGAGAGAGAGAGACTTCGCCGAGACCAATAGCACATAATTTTATAAGTTGTGTATATAATGACTACTCTGACATTATACAGTACAAAGAAAATTGCTCACTAGCTATTCTATACCCCTTCTTCGTTAAAATGAGTTCCAACAGCACTCCCAAAGTTATCAAAGAATAGTCTCAATAAGAGAATAGTTTTAATAACAGTCTCTCTGCAGAGGGCATAGACTGTTATTAAGACCACCACTCAGAATTTAATTTAAATTTAATAATAATCTTTCAGTCAAATATTCTCATACAGCCATTTCTATTTCCAGTTTCATGTTCTACAAGTCTGTACGTTTAATGGCTGTTGTATATTAGTCAGCTCTATGGTTAACTTCATGGCCTTTTGTTTGATGTAATCCTGGAAGAGCATTTCATGTTTATTTATTTTATTATTTGTTTCCTTATACATCCAGTGGAAAAGTATTAAACAGTATCCTGCTAAATTGAATCCAATGATAACATAGAACTAACTAACTAAATAATAACTAAGCTGCCTCCAAGAGACAACATTTGCATTCAAGTGCGTGTGATAATGGACAAGTGACTTCGAACGGGAATGATAGTGTAAGCCAGATGAGCTGGTAAGAATATCTCAGAAATTATTACTCTACTAGGCGAGCACAACATCCTCTATCGGGTAAACCGAGAATCGCGTGATAAACAAGAAGTATCAATCCAACGTCGAGCATTTAGCCGGAAACACTGATCGATGAGAGGGGGTGCTACAATCGGTCAGTTGACTGCAGTATAAGAGACTGTGATGGAATGTGTCGGTACATACAATAAGCCGAACACTCTAAAATGGAGAATAACATCCGACCATTGAAGGTACTGCACATATCCAACAAAATCAAGTAACTGAAGATGGGAAAGAACATCAGCATTGACGCTCAGGGCCGTCGCCAGATTAGATCGCCCTGAGGCAAACAATTAACTATTACTCCTAATGGATTATAAGACAAAAATATAAGAAAATCTCCAATTGCTGATTTGTTTTTATTACAAGAGAAACATTAATGCAAAACGATTACATAGTAATATTAATTAAATGTTTGCTCTATACGGAATATCGCACAATAAAACTGTTTATAAGCTCTTCTAAATTTAAATTATAAGTTATCGATATAGCTGCTAGACCAACCAATCTTTCTTGGGTCATTGCTATTCACAAACAATTTTTTAAGCTTGGAAAAACTTCTTTCCGCAGCGTAGCGACGGCGCCTACCGCAATATGGCTGAACGAGCGCCCTTATTAAGCCGCGCCGTGAAGCAGGCTGCCTCTGAGCTACATCCTGTCGAGGGCACTGTTGACGCTAGTTGATGTGACTATACAAATCCGATATATATATGTAAAAGATACCAAGCAATTTTATAAGCTAGGTTATATTTGTTTTTTACCCGTTTTTCTCAAGAAAACAAAATTTCTCGAGATAATACTTAAATAAATCGGGCTAACTCATATTTGACTGAATTCGATTTAATTATTTAAAAATTAATTAAAATAAATGTTTCTATATTAGTAAATTTGTGAGTTCCTTGAATTAATTTGTAATCATTTAGAAACAGTTTCGTATCGCGAGTTTCAATTTGATCTTAAAAAAGTACTTCTTTTAATCTTTATCTCAACATGAACTTTAACTTAACATATGCACAGCAATCTATACTAATTCACTCTTTATTCATGCTGCTGTCATCAAAGTGTACAACTTTCAAAATCTTTCACCATCTTAGCCTTCTTAAAATCTGTGTTCTTGGTGCGTTCCAATTATTACATTTTCCATTAATTTTAATTTCTCTGTCAGTCAAATATGATGACTACTACAGATTCTAAGAATTAATTTCATCATTCTTCAGTTCCTCAAAAGAAATTAAGAAGTTCAAGATTATTTTGGTTTCTCGTGATTTTCTATACTACTCGTTTAGAAAAGTGCAAATAGAATTCATTTTTACAGTCTCTAGATAGAAAAATTAAAAGAAAAAACGTTAATTATACCGAGTTAACAGCACAGTATCAGAAATTCTGAATTCAAAGAATGAGAAAAGTCAAGTCGTGTAAAGGATAGACTAATATAAAATACTCCAAATCCATTATGCATAGTCGTATAAACGATAATTAAAAAGTCCTCCAGTGCAACAGAGATCTCTTTCGACGAAAGGTGAGTTAGCCGGTCTCATGCGGACGAAAAACCCGGAAACTCGGGTTTTTCGTCCCCCACAACAGGCAAACCGACCCCGTGAACACACACACATCTAGGACACACCGGGAGGCATAGGGCTAACCACCTTAACCTCGGGACGGGTATGGTTTGGAAGGGCTAAGGACAGCTCCGTAACAGGTCACTAGGCCTAATACTTGAAGAAGATGACTATTCGTAATTTTTGAAGTAACTTGAGATAATTGATTATCGCCGTAAACGATCTTAAGTAATGAATTGAAGTTATCAAACGTCTAAATGCTTTTCTACATCTATTATCCGGAAGTTTAAATAGATTTTAGGTTCCAATTACTTTTCTAATATACACGTATTTACATATATAATAATTTGTATATTTTCTATTCAAAACTTCAAATATTAAAATAGAATGGTTAGTATTACACTTTGCTGGCCATTCATTATAATTTTACTTATAAAACATCTATTAATATTTACGTTTGACAAACATAAATATTCACTTACATTCAGCAAATCAGCTAAACAAAAGTGCTTGTTGAATTGTAGTGTAGTGTAATAACGACGTATATTCCAAAAAAACAGAGGTTTCATCTCCACATTATTTTGGTGTTTCGGCTAGGTTTTAAGCATTATCAAGGGACTGGTACAGCTCTTCTATATGAGACTAATATAAATTTTAAGTTCTTATTTACGCTAAGCACTGTTTCTTATCAAAAACAGTTATCTATTTTGCCCATACTGCAAAGTTTAAGATATCCACTCCCTTCCTCTGACGAGACAAAAACAATAGATATGAAGTGATATGATGACCTATCTTAGGTAAAAGCTTCCTGTTTTGATTAAGAAGCTAACCCAAATTCTGTCTGAAATTTAAGTGATGGCCCTTACAAGTCTGCTCAGGTCGCAAATGAGTGAAACACTTTTATGTGAAGCTGGAATAAACTTAACAAGTTTTGGTCAAACTTTACTACTGGGACATTTAAAGATAATATTTACCATATCATATTTTATCTGCTGAATATGCTGTTCATCTTTTTAATGAACAGTTCGAGAAGATGCTATTAGACGAAAAAGAAAAAAAAAACGACAAAAGTTTTAGAAAATTTCAATATGCAATACCAAAAGCAGCATTTTTCTGTGATGTTTCAATTTCGTCTTTCAAATTACTTGTAAAATAGCAGAAACGTATTTTTTAATGTTTTTTTTTTAATTAAAGAAATTTTACATATAAACATAGACTAAATAGTCAATGGTTACGGAAGCGTTTTTTTTTTTTTTTTTTTTTTTTTTTTTTAAAGAAATCGAACTGGTATATAGTCACTAGGATAGTCACCCTAGTGACTATATATTTCATTATTATTTTTATAAATTAAAGAATTTGCCTATTCATATAGGCCTATTAGAATGCGCGCCCATCCCATTATAATCAAGAAATGTCAAGAAGAAGACAGTTCAAAAAAAAGTTTTTATAGTAAGCAAAATTTGAGTCAGTGATTCTGTATGCAAGAAGAAAAGAATTCAGTGAATCTATCAACTTAGTCATTTGATGATAAATATCTCAAACGATGATGTTATTAGTTTACAGAAACCAACAATGTTGAGAAACATAAGTCAACAAAATGTCAGAGAACTTCTCTGGATACCCATTTCAAGAACAGGTGGTCAGAGAAGAAAGGGCATTTTCTGACCACCTCGTAGTCCCAACCGTAGTTTTTTTTTTGGCAATCCTGTACTTTATTAATAAGAAGTATACATATAAAGCCAATGGGTCATTTTAAAATAGAAATTAAAAACTGGAAATATGTTAGAAGCATTAGATTGCATATTACATGAAGTGTGACCTCTTTTATACTGCAGTTGGCGTTACAATTCGAGCGCCTGCAGGGCTCTTACACATGCGGACACCAGAGGCCTTTTATGACCGAAAGTTCCAACCTTTAGTTAGCACAAATATAAAATAATTACATTTAGCTCAGCAATGTTTTTTCATATCTTTTGGAATATGTTTAGGGGTAATGAGAAGAAAGATCTGATGCACTGCAGAAAATCGCGTAAGGGGTTTTTAAATTTTGCACAATCAACCATGAAATATTTCAGAAACATTCTATACCATCAAACATATTTGCACCATGCAGGGGAGGGTGGTGATAGATCCCTAAGTGCAGGAAGTCTCAATCAGAAGTAGGGAACGCATCCCCAAACTCCTGTAAATCATTTGTTTAATTATTTTCATTTTCTTGCAAGAAATTAAAAAGAAAATATTGCATTATTGCAAATTCGCATTAATGGAAATAATAAGGCATCATTCTGTATTTCAACAAAGAAAATCCCGAAAATGAGTTTGGTTCTTGGAAAGTTGGTAAACTGTATATGAAAAAAGAAAAAAAAAGTATTTTTGCAGAGGGGATGAGAGTAGTATTATTTTTAAAAGTCAGTTTACAAATTTCAGCATGATTCGGTAGCATATGCTCCAGTTTAGCCTTAACTTGAACCCCTTCGGTATACATGATTAAACATCACTTACACAGTAGCTCTTATCCTCAAATGATCCAAATGGAGATTAAGAGAAACACGGTGAATACCTACAGTCGCTTAAACGGTGACTACATCCGTACGAAAACAGTTAGAGAATTATATAATCTACAGCCAACAGAGAATAAGGCATCTCCATTCTATCTAAGCTCTGCAAGTGCTTTAAGAAGATTACAGGAGTCTGGTGTATGATGGAAGATGAATTACCGTTGTGTGCTTCTAGTGTTAGAGAACCAAAAAGAAGGTTTTCCCCTTGTTTCTCTCCTGTTTTTATTCTGTAGTGATGCTGACAACTAGTTTGTAGGAACTGTCCCTTATTCCCAGTAAACCAAAACTATTTAGCTACAACGAACATTTATCTTCAGTGCCAGTCAGAGGCGAATCAAGACATAGCAAACCACATTGTAGAATATCTGTTTATTTTCATAAAAGAACTTTTACTTTCAAAAGAAAGTTTGTAAAAGAACGATAAGATATATGATAAACAAAAATTCTATTAGTCTATTAAATATGAGTGCCGCATATATGTGTGTAGTGCTCAAATAATTATAATAAGAATAATCAAGGCTCAGATGACTGTTTCTCTCAATTTATAGTTAATCTGAGATTTAGTGTTGGAACTACATTGGAACAGATCTAATGGATTTTAAATAGGACTCAGCCCTAAAAATATTAGTGATCTACCAACATAAACTTGCCATCCTTTCTGGAACAATAAATGAAAATTGTATTTAGATGAACAATAAGGGTAGATCGCAAAGTATAAAAATTTACTCATTAAAAAAAAAGAGAACATTTTTTTAATGATAAGTTTATTTTTACAGTAGTCCTGTTGTAAATCAACATATACTCAAGTACAGAAATGTTAAAAATTTCACTGCAATGTTGAAATCAACCTTATATGAGGTAAAATACAAGTTCGATTTCAAAATCTGTGAACGTTTATTTCTTTTATTCTTCCAAGATATATGCAGGCGACCAAAAGCGGGGTCACACTTTTGGAAAACTCCTTCTGTGTGTTCTCGATCTGACAAAATAAAATCAGCTACTAGCAACTAGTGTAAATAATACATCGCGTTAAAGCAGAATTGTCATATATCGTCGTCGTCTGAGCAATTCAGGTATAGGCTTTTTATGTCCTGTTCCTGCTCTGCAGATGAAGTTGGTCTTTCCATCTTAGTCTTGGATATCCGCGGTATCTTCTTCCTGTGGGGTTATATTTATATGCTAATTTGGAAATCCTAATGTTATCCATCCTTTCTATGTGGTGTAGCCAATTTTGCTGATATTCTTCTATGATGTTTTTTGTATCTAATCTCTTATTTCTGTGTTTTTCTTTTCATCTAACCTAGTGAGTCCCAGGAGAGGTCTTAGAAACTTCACCTGTGCTGTTTCAAGTCTTTGTTTGTTTCTTTGTTTTAGAATCCAAGTTTCACTTCCAAATTTGAGAGATGGTGTATATATATATATATATATATATATATAAATCATTTAGCTCTTGACAGTAAAATTCAAACGAAGGAGGGATAAGTGAAAATGACAGAGCAGGAACAGGACTGGCATCGGTGTCAAAACTGTGAAATATATTCATTAGACTTTTTTTTTTCTTTTGGAGTTCAACGACGCCAAGAATAAATAATTGGCCTAGAATTAGGTGTGCAAGCTAACCGCAAGAGATTGTATAGAACATTTTCTCAGACACCCCCATTAGGAACTATTCATGAAGAGGGATAAAGAAAAATGTACACTTTGAATTGTGATTTTTTTTTGGCTGGATAGAGATTAAGGAGCCTTTTTTTTTTTTTTTCAAACTTCGTCTCCGGCAATTCTATGTTGCTGTTTGAAATTGCAGCCGAAGGAACTAAGGCCACTACACCAATGTATTATGTGTTAATTGCATGTATTCTTCTGATTGGTTTGTCTGTTTTGGTGTGAAAAACCAGAATTTTCAGAAGATCGGCTAAATTGAATTTCAGCTGAAAAGTCCTTATAAAGGCTTCAGCAAAATAGTTATGTTTCACATTTGCTTATTAGAATTTGGGCATAAAAATTCAAAGTTGGAGAACTTTGTCAGAGTCAGACGAAGATAAACATATTTCTCTTTCTTTCAAAAAAAAAAAAAAAAGTAAGAATATAAGGATACAAACACAACCACCATAAAGGGTACAAAATTTTCTTGATCTCAATTCAGAAGTAAAATGGCTGGATCAGATAACAAAAAGGTTTTCTCCCAGCAATCTCGAGTAACTCTTAGGTTTGGTTTGATGTTGAGGCAAATAACCCATTAAGGGTACAGACGTTTCATTTGGCGATTCCGTGCGCTCTTGGGCCATATCGTGAGACCAGATAATTCAACTCAGTTGCAAAGATCTGGAAAAGTTTCTGGCAACTATGAGCAAATTCATTTCTTGTCGACCAAGTGGTATTCGTGTTTCTAACTCTGGCAAGAGGATGCAGTTGAGCTACGTTATACAAAGTGGGGAAAAAAAATTAATGGTCACTACCAAATACTCAGGATACGAAGAACGACATGCAACACTGTATCGAATATATCGATAAAATATTAGCTAATCACAGTAACACATCGATTGCAATATTTCTACAAAGTCATTAATTTCATTTATAACTTGTATAATTAATTCTGCAATATATAAACATTTACTGAAATGTATGATTGGTCAAAATGAGTATGAGGTCAACTAAGGCCACGAGGCGGTCCATATTTTGTCAAGTGAGTGCAATTTTTATAGCTGCTTTTTTAACCTGTTTTAGAAAGCAAAACAAGAAACAAATAAAAAAATGAGCTTTTTTTAAGAAAAAAAGCTCACGTTTTTCACATTTATTTAAGACCAATTAATTCAGAAGATTTAAAAAAAGTTGATGTTATATATTGGCATAAGCATTATTTATTGCAAAATTCAGTGAAGTGACTTTGACAGATCATACAGGTGAGTTTACAACGAACAAAATCGAATAGCGCGAATTCTCTCATTTCTGCTATATATATTCGAAGTTTTATGATTCTATTTTCGGTATCTATTTTAAATTTAAATACTCTTTCTTTTATAGTTTCTAGAATAAAAAATTTACTCTTTTATTAATAGCAATCCTACTCATGAAAGGTTGGGCACTGACGTCAAATTAACATAGTGGAAAACCACTTCGGGCCAGCAAGATGGTTCCGTGTACGCATAATGATTGCATATAATATACAAATAACCTAATTAGTAGCTGCAATGGAACATGTGCACTAGACAAATTAATGTTAGTGTCACGGCTTACACACGTAACAAAAATTATATCGAATTTATTCAAAAACTCCAATATATATCATCGAATGTTATGGACAGACCGTTAACTACACTCAAAAGATGAATCAAATATTGAATCATAAATCATGTGTATATTACCTCGTGTCTCGGTAGTAGCTGAAGTAAATGCTATTACAATATTAGAGTTCAAAGGAACAGTTGTAATAGGTTGTGCAGATTAAAAAAAAATTAAAATAATTATTAATAAAAACTTATGAACGATTAATAGTGATCACTTCCCAAAACTTGGATACTGGCATACAGTATCCAAGATCGGTTCATGTTCGGACGATTTCTTAGTCTTTCACATGTTTCAAGGAAGAGACGATCTAATGTGAACTTGCTGGAGTGAAGAACATTTGTCTGGTTCCAAAGAACGCTGTGTCTAGTGTCAACAGCGTGATAAGCAAGGCCAGACTTGTCAGATTCCAAAAATGTAATATAGTCTTGATGTTCCTTAATTCTAATGAAGGCAGAACAGCCAGTCTGTCCAAAACAGGAAGGATGACATGCGCAGGGTACTTGATAGACACTTGATAACGAAAGAGGTGATAATTCATTGATGGCAGGAAGACAGTTTCCCAGCTGTTTGTTCAAACAAATAGAAGCAATTGCAATGGACAGTCCTATCTCACCAGCCTTAGCTGATTGTTTCATGGAGCATCTAGGAAAGAAAAACACTTTGACACTATATTCCCTCAGCCTCGTATATGGTTATGTTTTCTTGATGATATATTTACGATGTGGTGCCACACTGAGTCAGAATTACTCCAGTTCCCAGAGAATAAACTCCATGTACTCCCGTATCAAGTTTACTATTGAACGTGAATCCAGTAATCAACTACCCTTTTTGAATGATCGTGAGAGGATGTCTCTGCCATTACTGGCAGGCACATTCTCTCGCGATCATGCATCACAAAAAAATGAGTCTTGTAGACAGAGCTCATACAATATGCTTTTCTGATCCCCTTTTGTTAGATGAATGAATAAAAATTGAAAGCAGTACATAACGGATACAACAAAACTACCTTCAAAAAATTATTGACAATTATCCTTCTATCACGCTACAATCCGAATGAAAAGTATTTCAATACCCTACCTAAAAGGAACCTCGGAACAATAGCAAGGATTCTTCGTAAATTCAACGTACGAGTATATGCTTCTTTCAAACCAGCTTGGAAACTGTCTTCCTTCTTACCACCAACAAAGGATACATTACTACCTCTTTCCTTTTCAGGTGTCTATCAAGTACCCTGCTATGTCATCTTTCCTATTTCGGACAGACTGGCCGTTCTGCCTTGGTAAGAAATGAGGTACATCAAGACTATTATATTATTGGAATCTGACAAGTCTAGTCGTGCTTTTCATGCTGTTGACACTAGGTATAGAGTTCTTTGGAACCAGACCAAACTTCTTCACTCCAGCAAGTTCAAATTCGATCGTCTCTTCCTTGAAACGTCCGATGAACCTATCAGACTGATGCCATTATCCAAGTTTTGGGAGGTGAACACTATTAATCGTTCATAAGTTTTTTAATTAATAATTATTTAATTTTTTTTAATCTACGCAACTTACTGCAATCGTTCCTTTGAACGCTAATAGTGTAATATCATTTACTTCAGCTACAACCGAGACACGAACTAATATATGCATGATTTACGACTCATTGTTTGATTCATCTTTTCAAGGTAAATAATGATCTATCTTCCTGAGGATGTCCATGTAACTTTGGATGATATATTGGAGTTTCTGAATAAATTATATATAATTTTTATTACAGGTGTAAGTCGGAGGCATAGGACTAACCACCTTATCCTCGATACCGTAGCGGTTAAGTGAACAGAAAATCCTCGACATCGCAAAGTAAAAGAGGGGGAAAGAATAGAAGAAGAAGGTGTAAGTAGTGAAACTTACTTCAATAAAAATCACCTTAATTATTACAAGTTTGAGTGATATAGTCTATAATTTTAGCTTCTTTCTTTCCTAATACCTAACTATTCGTCCAGCAAGGCATCAGAAGAGACCGGAGTTTCAATTTTATACAATTTTCTGTCCATCTCCTCAGCAAAAAGATATTTTCATTTAGATGTACTTTTTTTTTTTTTTTTACATTAAGTAATGTTCCATATTCCCAACGCGTCGGAAAAACTCCTTCCATGTAAGCCGACAATTAGAGGGTAAAAATTACCAAGTGACAGACTCCGGTGTGAAGTATTTTAGAAGAAAGAATAAATGGCCAAGTAAAAGGAAGGACTGACTAAAGAAATATTTAGACTAATTCGTTTTCCAGAACAAAATTCCAGAAGTGAATTTTGTTTAACTTAAATAATCTGATTTGGAATTAATACTGACTCTTTTGTAGACATGATTGTAAACTTTTGAAAAACCGAAATGAATAAATCACTCAATGTCCCAAAAATGTAAACAATAGATCAGGACCGCGAAGACAATTTAATCAATCGATCTAGTATTTTTATTCAAAATATTATATTTATCTAATAAATTTACAGAAACTAAAATACAAAAAAAATTAATCGTAGCTATACTTGTATAGGCCATTAAGGTAAAACAACTTCAAGTATTCTGTTGAGGTTGCAGTAACTGCTAACCAATCTGTGCTAGTAATAAAATTTATATATATATATATATATATATATACTTCTGGAACAAAATTCCAGAAGTGAATTTTGTTTACAAATTATTTTTTTAAAAAATTAGAAAATGGACCTTATTACCCAACTAGTGTTAAATGAAACACACGACATTGCTTCCTCTTTAGGGTGCTAGAAAAATTTAACAATTTCTTTGGAATAAATATACAAGAATGTTACTACTTATGGACGCAGTAAATCTTAAACTATAATTATTTTTGGAAATTAACCACGCCATATTTCCCTGTGCAGATTCTGTATGTTTTGATATGGCCTACCAGTCGCTGTATAGCATCACATAAATGACCACTTGACAAACAAGCATAAAAATAAATATATTAAATGAGATATTTTATTATAACAGAAAACTATGATATTTACATTTTCCCAGTAATAACAATTCTTATTATTGTATCTGATTAAAAAGCTTTTTTTTCACGACACTAAATTTCGGATTATCGAAATTATCACCGTATTATCGAATTTTGATTCTCTCGCATTTGCTTTCATTAGTAAATGAAACAATTGAATGAAGTAATACGAACAGTGATTATGGTATTCAACTGCTATTTCACAATCCTTTATAAATTCAAGGAAAACTTATTTTTCTAAAATCATTAGAAATATCAAAATTCTATTTAACTTAAATGCGTTGCTTACAAGCCGCATTGAAAAGTAGCACCGGACTTGATTCATTTTTGCTTTTTCATTCTTCCAGTAAAGATTCATTTTTAGTCACAAACAGCACAAGAAGTCAAGGTCATTGCCAAACATTAGCGAATCCATGTTAGAGTAGCATATTTTATTCAAACTAGACCTCATTTGCTGCAAATTATGCACACACACACACACCATTTTTTTCCCTTTTGAATTTTATTAAATGGAAATAAAAAATCTAGCTATCAAGTATAAAAAAATTTAGATAGCCAAATTTTATAAATAATAATAGTAATCAAAAATGGCTTAACAAGATAACAAAAGTCAGCACAGCTGACCAGCAAAAATAAAGTCAACTGGATATTATATGATGGATAGTGTAGTGTAGAATAGCCTCCCGCAGTGAGTCTTGAGACTCCAAGGAGGTGCCATGCAATAATAATAATAATGGAAATTGCTTAACAAGATAATAAACTTCATCAAGTATTATGTCAGGAAAGTACAATAAGAAGTAACCTACAGTAGTAAGTAAAAGATGTTCCGACAAAGTTGATCAATCTTTTGTGCCTTTCGTATGCTTCAACTATTGTAATACAAACGTGAGTGGAGTCTTGAAAAAATCCAATGAATTCCCTCTCTCTCTGTAAGAAGGCCACCTGATTTTATGACATCTCAGTTTTTAAAAATGACTTTTAATATTTTTATGCAAATATACATCATATTATTACGTAATTTAAGATGATTTTACTGATGCTACACATAACATGCATCTCCCTCTCATGGGATCTCACAACTAAATGCCGGATACATTTAATTATGGGATCCCCTATAGTATTTTAATTTATTTATTGAAATTAGGGATATCCAGCTGTATATTTTTCTCTCGTACGGCTGGAGTATATTTTTATTCATTGCCTTTTTCTCTCTTGCATTAGAATGAATCGAACAAAAGTGCCATAAAAATTTTTAAGTACATTAAAAGTGAAGACTAAACAATTATAAATTGCAATTCATCTTTTTCTAAATATAAGCATCTCATATGAAGATGAGAAATCGTGATTTTTTAGCTGCTTACAAACATACCAAAGATTGCCAGTAATCATGACTTTATTATATATATAACATTATATTACATTAATAATATATGACTTTATTACGTTATCTGTTTTTCAGGAAAGTCAAATGAATGGCGTTGTTTATTAAAAATCTCATTGTGACTGTTAGCCAGATGTTTATTGCAGCTGGTGAATGAGCGATTATATATATGGTGGTAATGCTGTCGAAGTTCTATTAGAGAACAGCTTCGGCGGAACTCCATGGCAACCCACGTGCATCTCAACAGCCTCTTTGTCGAAAGCGCGAAGTGCAGTATATAAATGTGTGGACATATTTTGTCCGCTAATATTATCCTAAGCATTAGCAATTATTAGTAGTGTTTTTATTTTCAAATAATAATGTATTTGCAAATAAGAAAAAGGATTAAAAAAATATATATATATATATATATAGTATCAAGATTCCTGTAACAGATGTTTTTGAATGATGCAAGAATTAACTACATGTTAGAATATAAATGGAATTCTAGAACCTGAGACAATTTTTGTTCGGTTAATATATTGATGTGGTGCTAGTACAAAGTTTCCATTGTTGCATGGTACATTTTTTAAGTTCTATACTTAGTTCATGTTTAACTATATTATATTCTAAAGCTGCTCCTAGATGAAATGTGATTGACCTTCGGTACATTATCGAAATCAAAATATATAGAGATAAATGAAGCCAACCACTAAATGAAAAAGAAAAGAGACGTAAAAAAAAAGAAAGAAAACGTCGGAGGAGTTAACGTAACAAATAATCACCATTTCAGCAATGCGCCTGCGCTAATGCACATGGTGCAGAGTTGTCTCACGTGTTATTTTCTACGACACCCACTTCTCGATGGATACGCAAGAAGTAATATAAACTTTTAACCTCAAATTGATCACCAGTCATATTATCGAAACAGAAATTTAAGCAATATAAACGACTTAAAACACTGTACAGTCGCAAATTATTAAAAGAAGACATATTAGATGATTAACAAAGAGAATGTTCCCACAATTTATTTGCGTTAACTTGCCTGTCATCTTTGACCAGGTATTGTAAACCAAGGTGGGTGTAATTCTACTGAAATTGTAAGTAAATTGCTTATATTTAAGTACCGACTTAGCTGCAAAACTTAGTTAACTTTTCGTTTAGGTAGCGAGATAACTATAAAAGTACTGAAAGAATCCTAAATAAGTTTGATCGTTTACGACCGAATTAAACCATTTTTGGAAATGTAGCCTTAAAAGATAAATCCAAGTTAATATTAAAAAAAAAAAAAAATCATCATATTTCTTCTTGGATACCATTTATAAAATCTATAGATGTCAACATATATTTAACAGCTGCAATCTGGTATATATTAATGACGAAACTTAAAAATAGAATTTGTGTTTTCATCAACCTAGTTTCTTATCTTACAATTTAAAATTAATATATTCACAGTTAAGTCACACATATCGTCGACTTACTACACGTGCTAAGCAAACCATGCAACGACTCTTTCTAATATTAAGAAATGGCATTCTTTCACTTTATACGATTGTATACACTTATTTCCATGGTAACAAAGCGACGTCCTACCGTTTTTTCTCCGGGGGTTGGCTTGTTTCCTTCTTGTACACCTGAGACCCTGCTCTGCCATGATTTCATTCTTTCAATGACTCCCGGCACCAGTCCAAAACATACTCGTTGATGTACACATGCGTACCTCAATTCCGTTTCTTTACGCGTTGACAACTTTATAAAATGAATACGATAACTATATGAGTATTCTTCGATGGACCGCCTTTCAGTCTCCGTGTTGCTCATAAAAAGTTCGTTTAAAGGTGTGCCAGAGTGATCCTCTTATGAAGGTGAAACCTGAAAGCTGATGCGTCGACGATGCCCCACACCCATAGGACTAAAGTGACAGGGAAGTGATCTAATCAATGATTTCTGCAGGCGAAACATTGCCATTGGTTGGGTACCAGTGTCCGCTGATTGGCGGATGACTTTGCACCTATCAGGTTGCTCCGCCTTGTGAGTCACGAAACAATCCGTAAGCCACACAGCATAACAACTCGATTCTTGAAAGTGCCGAGTAAAGCTTTAAAGGTAAAACTGCATCTTTCTCCGAGGAAGTACAGTACTCGCTTAGTTCAGTTAACAGGAAAGGAGAAAGTTGCAGTCATTTTCTAAAATGTCTTGCTGATCAGTTAGTTTGATACCTGGAATGTGAAGGTGATTGTTTTAGACGCCTGTCCCATTAGGCTTACCTTTCGTTGAGCAAGTAAGTACAACGGTAGGATAAAACAATATTTTTTTAATATAAAGAGTGCTCTCCATATAGAACAATATATAAGTAAACATATATGTTATATAGCTTATTTGTATGTTTTTAGCAACATGTGTAAATGTGCATTTTATATAAATTAGCGTAAGGAACGTTCACGTTGAGGTTTCAGTTGATAGGAATTAATTGGCACCACCACCACTCAAATTTCATATACAAGAATACATATATTGATACATGTATCTTTATTTATATAATTAACATATTTAGATTATATATACATATATATATATATATATGGTGTATATATAATATATATATTTTTATTATATGTATATTTACTTAGTGAATTATTTTTTGCAAGGAGAATAAAATTCACCATAATCCAGGTTATCTGATTCAGAATATACTTTTCTGCATGCTGGCGCCACCTATCGGGCATATAAATATTTTAGATATAGTAAATTTTCGAGTCAGGTGATACCGACAGCTCTTTAGTGCATGTTTTATGTATTATTTGTAGTATTTTCATTTGCAAAAATATGCTGGATTGGCCCGTTATGATTTCTTTAACAAACAATGTTTTTTAATCACAGGAAAGGACGTAGTTTATTTTGACAATCTTCCTTACAGTCATCAATGCGATACTTTACAGCATTATATATTACACGATTGTTGGATAGCAATTTTCGAATAGCATTCTATGGGCATTTGCTGTTAATTACTTGACACCTCCAAAGACACATCGAGGGAGGGCACTACGATTATTTGTCTTATAACAGTAAAATAAGTTTTAGTATAATGACTGTTTCATTTTAAGCGGTGTTCCCTATTCATAAAAAAAAAAAAAAATTAAGGCAGTAGATTATAAATAACAATATACGATAATGAAAATAAGTCGACTTTAATAAAAGATTGTGAGCAGACTTGGTTTATTATACGTTATAGATTAAATTTTTTTAAAAAAAAAATTCTGTTATGCAAAAAAGTTTATTATATTGTATTAAATCTGGTATCTAATTTTGAATTTTTCTCATAAGTTAGCTTAAGCTGAAAAAAGTAGTTGAAAATATTTCCAAATACAGAGTTTAAAAACAAAGTAGGAAATCGTGAAGAAGTGGTATGATGGCAGAATCATATTTAAAAATGAAGATATCAGAAAGGAATTTGACAGTCATTATTATTCAGCAATATGCGAGCAGAGCTAATATAAAGCGGTATGATCCCTTAAACAGAATAGGAAAGATTAGCACAACAGGTGTGTGATGACAGGGAAAAAAAGAGAGAAAGCGATCTAGGCAGATTGATGCAGTTATTATTGTTTTAAGAAAGAAGACTGAAATGTAAGATTTTACAATATTGGAGACCTTACAAATAACATTAATTTGGAAGACAATTATTGATAAGAAGCTAATAATAACAATAATAACTTCATATAATACTGGCATAGTACATTGAATATCGATAAATGACATTGTGGTGTAGAATGTAGACAGTGGCCTTATGCGTGGATAGAGGTTAAGTAGCGTAGACATCAGTTAGTGGAATGCCCTCCTATGACGAGACCTCATCATCATCATCATCATCAAATTCCTGCCATGTACCCTCAAGGGGTGTACAGGATATGACAGTACTACATGAAAAAATCACATCATTACTAACTTCCTATCTACAATTTTCCTCCAAATCAGTCTGTTACTCGTCAAGACTCCAACATTATCAGTTCTTATATTTCTATCGTCTAAGGCACTTTGTACCGTATCAATCCACCTATATCTTGGTCTTCCTCTGGGTCGTTTTCCTGCCAACCTGGCAGAGAACACTTGTTTTGCTAATCTTTCCTCTCCCATTCTATTTAAGTGACCATACCATCTGAGATTAGCTCTGCTAACGCATTCCTGGATGCTGACAATGTCAAGTTCTTTCCTAATATCCTCATTTTTAATATGATATTGCCATTGATGCCATCTGTTCACGCCTCTAATCTTTCTCAGGACTCTCATATCTGCGGTCTCTAGTCTTTGGTCAAGTGTTTTACTTCTGACCCAGCTCTCAGATCCATAAGTTAAAATTGGTTTGAACACAGTTTTGTATACAGCTAATTTAGTGTTCCGACTAATTTCTTTCTTATTCCATATGAATTTATTCAATTGACTTCCCACGATACCAGCTTTGCTGATTCTGTTGTCTATTTCTATATTTAGTTTACCATCTTCAGTAAAAATTGTGCCCAAGTAGCTAAAATGTTTTACTTGTTCCACAGGTTCTCCATTCACAACACAGTTGACATTTTCAATGATTCTGCCTATTTTCATTGTCTTTGTCTTTTTATTGCTAACCTTCATACCATATCTATTACAACAGCTATTCAATTTAGTCAGAGAATCTTGCAGACTTGTAGCGGATTTATTTAGAAGTATAACATCATCCGCATAAAGCAAAGAGCTGACATTAACATCTCCAATTTTGATATCAGGTTTAATACCACATTCCTTCATAATGTGATCCATATAGATAATGAATAACAGAGGGGATAATGTACATCCTTGTCTCACACCAGATTTAACATTAAACCATCTTCCTGTACTTCCTTCAATTCTAACTGCTGACTCACAACTCAAATACAGACTAAGTATTGGATCTGTCATATAATAATAATAATAATATCAAATATCAACATTTCTAAGAATGTTAGATAATTTCTTTAGATAAGTATACCCTAAACATTGTCATCCAATCTCAGAATTCTCATGGAGAAAATTTAATAATTCAAGATATGATGGGATTGAACATTTTATTATAATGTTTTTAATTTCTATTGATGTCATTTTTGACATTTGATTTATGTATTTAGTCTCTTGTCAGTTAAATTATTTACATTTGTAGCCAGTATTTGTGTAAGCATTGAAATAGTTATCACTCATCTGTTGAGAGATGTCATTGAGTTTGAAGTCATGCAGCACCTGTTGGTGACTTATGGAAGATGATTGATACCTTCTAAGAATTTAAAACTGCCTATGAAACAAAAACATTTTCTTATTTTCATATGAATGAGGTGAGGGTGGTGGCTGACTGATAAATGTCAGAGGGTAATATGTGGTGGAGTGGAATCTAGAAGAATGAGGATAACTAGTGGAGTGCCTTGAGATTTTGTACTATAGCTGCCACTGTTCAGTTTGTATATTAGTAATATAGGGGATTTAAGGAGGGCCATATTCAGTTGTTTGCTGATAGTGAAAAACTGGGGAGGGCATTTGTTGATAAAGGTGATTTAGACATTCTGCAGGATGATTCACACTGCCAATAGTAGCTGTCAATTTAATGTTGCAAAATATAAAGTTATGCACATGGGATGAAAATATTACATGCTAGGTATTACACTGATAGTACTAGATTGCAGGAAATTGACAAAGCTTAAAGGGATTACTCCGATTGCTGAAGAACAATTGGAATGATCCAATTGACAAGTACAGATAGGAGGTTATTATCACATCTTGATTGCTGTTTACAGATTTAGTCATCTAGATTTCTTGGAGATTTGGAGGTGGTGGAGAGGATTCAGAGACAAGTGATCAAGCCATTGACGTGTCTGTGGAATGTTTCCTTTGAAGATAAACTTGAAAGCGTATGTGGGTTGCATAGTCTAGTTAACAGACAGAAAAGAGGAGGCATGTCACTTGAAGTCATATAATGATATGCAGATTGGATTTTTTGCTTGGAGAGTGATGAATGATCGGAATGAATTGTCAGTCCTATGAGCCTCCATGAAAAACCCATATAATATTTCTGGAAGATGATATATGAGAATCAGAAGTGCTGGACTGACAGACTTGATAATAAAGTTATACCTTAGTTTTTAATGTTACTCTGTATTTTGATAGGAAAAAATAGTTTCTTTTTCAGCTATATACTATTATTTTTTATATCAGTCCCACAAAGAGGTCTCAAGACCTATAACATGACATTCGTGTCAGATAGGAAAAAAAAAAAAAAAAAGAATCAGATATGTATGTATTGGAGAAGCGTGTACCAAAGTACAGAGCTATATGGAATGAAGGGAGAGACATTGGCTCAGTGAGTCTGTAGCTGAATGGTTTAAACAGTTTATTTAAAATATTATTAATTAATATCTGTTAGTGTTTGTTTTTGACCATTGATTGACTTAAAAAGCATGAGGGTATGTTGCCATGAATTCTATGAAAATTTTCTCAATTGATTACTTCTAAATGTCTAGCCAATTTTCAACTATCATATTATTATTAACATTTGACCTCCATGGAGTCAGAGACTCATCGTGGGAGGTACTCACTATTGCATACAATGCTCATCCAACCGCATCTTAAACTGATTCAATGTGTCCACATCCACAACACGCTCAGGCAATGCATTCCACTTACCAATCACCCTCCATGCAAAGAACCTTCTTCTCACTCCTTGGCTCACACCCTCCTTATACAGTCTCCAGCAATGGCCTCTTGTTCTACTCCCCTCTCCCATTCTATGAAAAATCTCTTCCATGTCTACCTGATAACAACCTCTAACCAGCTTATATGTCTCAATCAAATCCCCTCCCCCCTTCCTCCTTTTTTTGCACGAGGCTCTGCAACTTACATTCTCCCAATCTGTCCTTGTACTCCACATTCCAAAGACCACTGACTGCCTTTGTGAATCTTCTCTGTACCCTTTCAGTAAAAAAAAAACAAAAAAAAAACAGCAGATTCCTCCAGAAAAGAGTAAATTTATATATATAAAATCATCAAAGGTTACAAAGTAAATTAAATTTGACAAGATATATAATTAGCCTAATCATGAATTGACTTCATGTTCAAACTTTGTTTGCCTACATTTGGGTAAAGGATTGAACAAGAATATAATTTCTTGTCAAATTTAATTTACATTACTTTTATACTAATTTTTGGCCTTATTTTATGTTCGGTACTAAAATTACTTTCATTATTTTTCAAAGATTTTATAAAACTATTATTTTTATTTCTTCAAGGATATTCAGGTGTGTTCCTGTGTTAATAGATCTTTCAAAAGTAAAATTCTTAATATTTAGTAGCTTCTTTATTAGCCTTTTGGACTAATTGTGTAGGGGAATAGTTCTATATCAAATAAGCCTTGCTAACCAAATGTTATTAAAAAGAAGCAGCAGCATGAACCTTTGTGTCAGAAATCTTCCACTATAGAAAGATTCCTTTATATAGTACAGACTGATGTCTGTACTATATATAACTTTGATTTGAAATATTGCATTTCGACTTGAAATAAGGCAGCAGCTGGAGTATCCGCCTTATTCCATTGTTTCCTAGTTTTATTATTTTAGGTTTTGTCATATATGACCTTGTGCATTGCTGAAGAAGGTCATGTATGACATGAAAGGATATAGAGCACTTATTATTCTAGTTCTATAAAATTTATATACCAATGAGTACTCTAGATAAAAAAAAAATAAAATTAAATAGCAAAAATATCATTCTAGGTTTAATAGAATGCTCATACATACCTAGAAAATACTTAATGGATACCAAATATAAGTAAAAATCTCCAATATTTGAATTAACCTCTCCAGGTTAATTTTATCCACAACTGATTTTAACCACATTTGGTATATGTTTCTTACATTGCTTAAGGTCCAATTGCGATAGAAAATTCAAGCTAGACCAAAACTTTGAGAAAGGGGTTTGCATCCTTCACAAATATTTCTTCGGGTTGCAGTATTCAATCAATTTCAAACAAATTTGGAATAGTTATTTCTTATGTTGTTTAAGGTCCCTGATAGTTTCTGTATACACTTTGACCAAAATGGAGGGTGGGTTGTAAAGAAGGGAGAAGTAAGGAGAATGCTGCTGCTGCCTACATTGTTTAACTAGCTAGCTAGTTGAGTTATTTTTGACTACCTCATAAAAATATCTTATTTGAAAAGTGAGTTAGGCACAGAGTTGGAGGAGGTTGGTTGCAATTTCAAGTGACATTATTTTAATTGCTAAATATAAATTTCTCTCAAGGATTCAATCACTCCCTTTTTGCTGCTGGGAATATATAAGCTAGCCAAACTCTCCTTGCTAGCTTATTTCCTTTTATAATTTTAATTAAAAATCAGCAAAACTTTACCAGTGTTTTTTCAGTTGAAATTTAACCCAAACTATGTTTTACTCAAAATCTTGCCTAGTATTTTTATAAAATACTGAGCATGCTATATCACCTCTATCATTTTTCCAAAATTAGCAATTATATGTTTCTCAAAACATGGGATATATATAGAGCACCTACAATTTGTCACACATATATCTTTTCTTGCCTCCCCCCCCAAAGTCCCACAAGGTAAGCCTTTGTGTCCAAAGATCTCATTTGAAAAGAGAAAAATGGACACAAAGGCCTACCTTGTGGGACTTTTCTTCTTAGGATTAAGAACAAATGTTAGAAAACATCTTCCTCTCATTCTGGTGGGGTTGGTGTATCCCATTTTAGTGGTTGGTCTTAACATATGGAAAATTTGAAAACTGTCTCTTCTGTTAAAATCTATAAATATTTTGTTTTTCCCTGTATTTATTTCATAATGTCTAAATGTCTAATAATTTAGAACTGTTATGCGGAGGTGGAGAAAGACAAATTTATATAATACTTCATCCTAACAAAAGCATTCAGCAGTACTACTCATGTCTGACCTGCCAACTGTTCATGTTATTCTTACTGTACTGTGCTACACAATGGGGATTCATTGTTAGCTGATTAATCTAATTTTCTCTTTTTCCTGATTTCAGTTTTTATTATCCTTGGGAAGACACTGACTCTGTGACACATCAGCGTGATTTCTTCTTATAGGCAAAAGTGCAAATATTTTTCTTCAGGCTGTAGTGCTTGAGTTCAACACCACAGCCTGAGAAATTCAAACATGTTTAAAAGTTGTTTTGGTGGAGATTTTTTAAATGCAAAAGTATACTGAAGCTCAGTGATTATCGAGGATGCCATTTTTAAACTGCTTGAGATAATTTGAGGCTTAGCAGTGGTTAAAAATGTCAGTAAGTAGTCACTTCTAAATTGCAGCCAGCCTGCTTTTGCTTACTTTGCTCACTTTTTTTTTACGTATAAGATGTTTTTTTGTGATACGTTTACACAACAATGGAGGTTCTACCAACACTGTTTTTAATACGAAGAATTCAAGAACATTTATCTTTTTTTTTCACTAGTAATACACACAGAATAAATTTCTTCAAACATTTTCATTTTAACAATGTTTAATATGCATATGTGCAATTTTTTTTTATCTCTTAGTTTATGTTTTTCAGTTATCTGGCCTAGTCTTATTTAGGTTGGTTAATCACAGCTCTGCGTGTGTGTGTGCACACACACACACACAGATGTAATCTCTACCACATCTCTTTATCTTGAAATAATTTTTGAGAAAATTGTGACTGATTATCAGAATATCTGATAATAGTCTGATCGAAATGCTTTTTTGTATTATCAATTAAAAATATATAAACAGCTTTGTCACATTATGCAAGAAAATTTTCTTGCATTTGAATGAATCAATTTGGTAGATAACTGAGAAATATCCTTTAAAATATAACCTGGTTGCCGGTATGGTTGGCCGAGTGGTTAGCATATCTGCTCTCCATCCAAAAGGCTGCAGGTTCGAATCCCGCTGTGGGTATGGATGTCTGTGGTGGTGGTCGGCAGTAGATGAACTCCCTGTAGGTGTTGTGTAATAATGATAAAGATCTTTTCTAAATATCATTTAAGTGTAGATTGTGAAAAAAAATACTATAGACATATATACAGTCAGTCCTCGACTTATGACTAGGTTCCATTCCGATGATCCCATCATAAGTCAGAAATCACTATATGAACTATAATCAATTAACGGACCTGAATTCTAAAACGTGTATGCCTGTTTTGTTATTTTTTAACATAGTTTACCTTTTTTTTTTATAGTGATATAACACAACATTCAAATTATAACATAAAATTACTGTGCTGTAGTAAATAATGAAACCTCTGTGTACAGTGCTTCTGTGCACTTAGTAACATAATCAGCTGAAACCACATGGAGCAACAGTAATTCATTAGAACTGTTTTATCAATTGGACACTTCATCATGAACAACAAATTCAGGAAATGTAAAACATTTTGAGATGATTCACAAAGTGCTTAACTTGTGGAGGATATAGGCTCATCTTCAGTTGGTGAGATGACAACAGGCATGGACCTCTTCAAAAATTTGTACACTGTATTTAACTCTGTCTGCACAGTTTACTTTTTCTTAACTACATAAATTTCTCTGTAGCAAGTAATTGTAGTTTTTGCATTATTCTATCTGCTTTACTAAATCTCTCCATGTTTGGGTCAATTTCTTCAACTTTTTGTGCTTGTAGTTCTATTAATTTTCATTTTAATCCTTTCTTTTAGAGTTACACAGTGATCAGCATTCATGTTAAAAATTTATGGAATTTACAACTGCATTAAAAAACTTTTATTATCCAGATGTTTCGATCTTCACATCAAGATCATCATCTGGAGCATACATCAATATACAAGACAAGCTGAGTTACATTATTAACTGTAAGCTAAAGAAACAATGATTTGATCACATGTTATTCTACTGGCATGACCTCTAGTGAAAAAAAAAAATTAGATCAAGCTAAATTCTACTTACGATGACAGGAATAAACATTCTTTCAGATGGTTTTCTTTCAGAAACAATGATGTCCTATTTTTAGTGTTACAATTCTTATTTTTGCTTTTAAGATATTGGATTTTCTACAGTCCTGTTTATAGTTGTTCTTAGTGAGGAACATTCCATGGGTCGAATATATACCTTCCATATGTTTGGGATTTTTAGACCATCATTATTGTTCAGATTGGGATGGTTGATAATAATCTCACATGCTTCCCTGAATTTTCAGCGAAATATAAGCGTTAATAAAACATCTTTGTGATAAAAGTGTGTGTGTTGTTAATACCATGAAAAATAAGTCATAAATAACCATCAACACCTAAGCTTATCTGTTAGATCCTTGAATTTTTGTTCATACCATGTTTTAGTGCTAGTTCTATTAAGGTCTTCATATGAGCACTCTTCTTCTTCTTCCACATGTTCCACCAACTCTACATTTTTATTGTCAACCTCCAATTCCAGCTTATTAACTAGTAGTACTGTGTTGTCACCAGTCTTTTGTAAGGCTTTGTCATCCTGTAAATGTATGAACACGTATTTTCAGAAACTTCTACCAAACACTTTACATACACTCTGCTGTTACTTCACTCCATCCTTCATCTGCATTCTTTGGAATACAAGATGTTATATTCTTTCCAGTAGTCTCTCAGGATTTTTTCATCCTCACTAGCAGTAATAGCTTGAGCAAAAGTAGTTCTTAAATACATGCCTTCAGGCAGCAATAATACCTTAGCCCATGGATTATCAGAGTGAAGTAGTATTTGGTGAACATCTTAATTGGATGGTTTGTCATAACTCAAGGACCGACTATATATAAATCGTATGTCACACTTATTAATTTATAATTATAAATTATAATTTGGGCTCAAAAAATCTTATCATAATCACTCTCTGCATACACCTACCAAGTTAAAACAAACCAAAAATTATTACAATTATAAGCCTACCTACACCTTCACACATGCAAATGAAAGAGAAGAATATGCATGCTGTCTAATCACATGCAGATAACACTTCATAATCCTGAATATTGATAATCGATATCACATAGCTTTAACAATAACTTATGTTTATGGCAGTGCAAAGAAAATTTGCATTTATATCTAATAAATTAGACATATTAATTGACAATAAATACATCCAATCCATATTTTAATGACTTACGATTTAATTAAATCCAAATCCACATATATACATACTTTATAAAACCGATAAATTCTTTACAAAACATGAAAAAGTATATAAAATGAGGTAAAGGAGTCAGGCCACATCTGGCTGCTTGACGAATGATGCAACAACTGAATGGGACAAAACATGTACGTCAGTATATCACAGAGGTAGATGGCTTGGAAATAGGATGTTTGTTTCATTTTCTTATTACTTATTATTGCTAAAACAGTTGATAATAGTTTTATTTGGTATCGTTCTACTTCATAAAATCATATTCTATTAAGTTAAAATATACAACTCAGCAAAGATGTTGGATATGTATTTATTTATTTAATTATTTTTTAAGGTGAGCCCAGGTTTGCATACTGGAAAAAAGTCATTGGCGTGCCAAGGGTTCCTCATCCCTGTTCTATTCCTTAAAATGATATATGATTTCCTCTTAAGGAATAAATAGAAAGAGCCTCAGCTACGGGCACCACTTATTTAAATTATAAGACTAGTCAACCATAGTGATTCATCATGTTAAAAAAAAAAAAAAAGATATTTTATTATTAAAAATTATTATTATTAAAACAAGACCTCATGGAGTCAAAGACTCATCTAGGAGGTCCTTTTATCTCACACACATCTCATCATACTGGGTCTTAAACACATTCAAACTCCTTGCAGACACCACACTCTCAGGCAAGGCATTCCAATCATTCACAACTCTGCACGAAAAAAACCTGCCTCTCACTCCCCTACTCACACCCTCTTTATACAGTTTCCAGGTATGACCTCTGGTTCTCCCCTGATCTCCCACTATTCTATGTAGAACTTCTCCACCATTGATCCTATAACAACCCCTCACCAACTTGTAGGTCTCTATCATATCTCCCCTCTTCCTTCTCTCCACTAGACTCTGCAAATTACATCTTTTCAATCTTTCCTCATACTCGACATTCCAGAGGTCAGAAACTACCTTAGTCAGTCGCCTTTGCACACTTTCCAACATCTCTTCATCCTTCTGAAAACCAGGTGACCAAATCTGGGCACAATAGTCCATGTGTGGCCTAATCAAAGCCTTATACAATGGAACAAGAATCTCCCTACTTCTACACATCAGTGTCTTCCTCATCATTCCCAGAAGTCTTTGTGTTGTCTTCACAATTTTGGAGATGTGTCCCCTAAATTTTAGATTCTTATCCACTATCACTCCCAGATCTCTTATTTCCTCTACTTCCAACAATATATTCTCACCAAGCATAAATTCTGCATCCCATCTTTGTTTTCCAAATTTTAAAACCTTACATTTTGCAACATTGAACTCGCATCCCCATTTGCTTGCCCAATCACTCAATTTATTCAAGTCTTCTTGCAAGGCCACAATATCTTCACTACTCTTTATGGTTCGTCCCAACTTTGCATCATCTGCAAACAACTGAATATCTCCATCCAAATCTTCGCCAATATCATTAATATACAAGTTAAATAGTAATGGCCCTAAAACAGATCCCTGAGGCACTCCACTAGTGACTTTCCTTTTCCTGGATATTGCACCCCCATACACAACTTGTTGATACCTATCAGATAGCCAGTCTCCAATCCAATGCACTAATCTAATATCCAACCCCATCTGCTCTAGTTTGACTGTCAACTTATCATGAGGTACTCTATCAAAAGCTTTTGCAAAATCCAAGTATATTACTGTGTATCCTTCTCCTCTGTCCAAGGAAGCAGTCACTTTATTGTAATAAGTAAGTAGATTACTAAAACACGACCTCCCTTTAGCAAATCCATGCTGTCCATCAAAGATTATACCATTGTTGTCAACCCAACTCTGGATCCTAGTTCTCACAAGCTTCTCCAACAACTTAACCACAACACCTGACACACAGATAGGCCTATAGTTTGATGCTCGAGTTCGATCACCTCCTTTATGAAATGGCACAATCTTGCCCTCCTTTCACTCTTTAGGGACTTGACCAAGTGCAAGACTCGTATTAAAAAAATATGTCAAGGCAGGTGTCAACACTCTGGCACATTCCTTCAGAATATACGGTGATATATTATCAAGTCCCACAGCCTTATTTACATCTAGTTTACTCAACTCCCCAAACACCTCTTCCTCACTTACAGTCAGTCTCTCCTCCCCATCATCAACTGCTCTTAATCTCTCCATGAAGTCACATTCACAAGATTGAAAGATCTTTATGAACTGCTCATTAAGTATCTCCACCACACATTCTGCAACAGCTGTCTTTATACCATTTCCTCCAATCAATGTCATCCTTCCATAATCATTCTTTCTTTTGCTGGCTACATATCGAAAGAACTCCCTAGGATTCTTTTTAGCTTCATTAGCTAACTGCTGTTCATACCTCTCTTTAGCTACTCTCACCAACCAAGTCACTCTCCTTGCCTGGTCTTTGTAGAACTCATGAAATTGGTTACTTCCACTTCTCTTATGCTGCCTCCACAATGTCCTTTTTCTCTGTATTGCATGCTTAATCTCTTTATTCATCCATCTCACACCTAACTTATTTAACCTTCTCACCCGTGGTATACATTTAGACATTGCATCCACTAAATATTTTTTGAAAATCCCCCAAGCTGCATTGATCTCTTTTCCAGCTAACTCCTCATTCCATGCTACACCTGCAAGCTGTCTCTGTATTTTAAACTCTTCTTTCTTATTTGAATAATAATATATATATCCATTAAAATTGGATTGTTATATTTATAAAATATATAAAAAATCCAAAAAAAAAATCAGCTAATGTTTTTTATTCCATTATAGGGATTAAGCGAGGGATTTTAACTCTATCTAGCTTTTGGAGACTGAGTGGACAGTTCAGTCTCTGCCAGCAGCCAATCAGAGATAGCTGGCCCAAGACTATCACTAATTACAAGCAGCAACCAAAGAGAAACTGGCAAACAAGGGAGGAAAAAACTTGCATTTCAACCAATCTGGAGATTGCATAGTAACCTTAGAGACAATATGATTTTAGATCGAGTTTGAATAGAAACTTATATAAACCTGCAAGATAGAAAACTTCTATTTATGCCTGTATTTAACCCAACAGTAAGCAGATCTATTACAACAGGATCTGTGTTTGATTGTGCCTATCTGCCAACTGATTTAAGAGTTCTCTCCGTCTCCCATTATACATAAGTCTTTATTGTCACAAGCTTGTTATCTGTTTGAAACAATTTTTTGCTTTGCATTTAAGATAAGAAATAAATTACAGTGGAAGACTTACATTTGAAGATTTATCTACATAGAATTTTTTCTGAAGTATCAAGAACATTGCCAATTATAAAATTGTAATATTAAACAAGGCACAAGCAAACATAACCAAAGAAGAATGAATAGTGCGAACGTGTTAGCTTGTTCAGAACTACATTAAAGTCCTAACAGTGTCTAAACAACAACAAAAATAATTGTAGTGAGCCATGTTTAGAATAAAAAATTCTCATCAGTTTTTCATATAATGGAACATTTCTGAGGAGTAGCAATGCCAAGACTAATTAAGAAATCATTTGGACCAATATGAACTTCACTTTGTTCTTTAAAATCTAGATTGTTTTTAATAAATGACATAGGTTTGCATGGGAAAGAGGATATAAACTAATAGAAAAATTGAGGTTGATAGAATGAGATATTTGGTGGGGTGTTGGTACAGGCCAGAGAATGTAGAAGATGGATGTATAGGCAACTCGACTTAGTGAGCAAGCAAATGGTGATCATTATGGGTGATTTTAACTATGGCAATATTGATTGGAATGAGAAGATAGCATCAGGGAATAAGGAAAATGATTTTTTTCAGTTCTTAAGGAACAGTAATCTTGGGCAGTATGTAATGATGGGAACATAAGGGTTAAGAGTCTTAGATCTGGTTATATCCTCTGATGATATAACCAGAAGTCAACTGGGAGCTATAGCATGTAAAGAGGAGTTAAGTGGTTGGTAATGATATTCGTAATGATCAGTTACATGAAGAGTACAAAGAACAGGCCAGGAAGGTGACTTAGTTGGGAAAGACAGCAAAAATGCAGTATGAGAAGAAATTAGCCAATCAAGCTAAGAAAAATCCTAGTGAGTTCTTTCAATATGTGGCAAGTAGAAGAAAAAATGACTACCAGAGGAGGAAGATGCTAGTTGATGACACTGGCAAATTGATAACCAATGCAGAGGATATAGTTAAAGTATTCAATGATTGTTTATCAGTGTATTTTACCCTCATGAAGGCAGCATCATGAGAAGCTGGAGTGTAGAGGGTATGGTGAATGAGCAGTAAGTATATGAGGAATTAAGTAAACTCGATATTAACAAGTCACTAGGATTTGACAGTATATTGCCATGTGTCTTGAGGGAATGCCCTACAGAATTAATGGCACCTTTGGTGCAGCTATTTAACATGAGTCTAGCAAAAGGGTGAGTCCCAAAGGAATGGAATGTGGGTAAAATTATTCCACTTCGCAAAGGGGGTGGAAGATAAGGCTAAAAATTATAAGCCAATCTATGCTGGGGTTTTGTTAAAGGTTTAGAGAAGTTGGGGAGCACTAAGATTCATTGGTGGGTTGATAATAGCAGTATTCTTTATGATGGCCAGCATGGGTTTGTTAGGAGGAGGTCATGTTTCAACAGTCTACTTACATATTACAAGGTGACAAACTCGCTCGATAAAGAAGATGCATATATGGTAGTAGCTTGGATTTTTCAAAGGCCTTTGATGGACTGCCACGTGACAATCTGATAGCTAAACTGATGGGATTAGATAGCAGACTAGTGAGTTGGATAGCTGATTGACTGTTGGACAGGTATAAATCAGCAGGTTGTATATGGAGGAGTGGTATTCCAAATGGGGAGGGTCACTAGTGGCTTGCCACAGGTTTCTGTTTTGGGACCATTATTGTTTAACCTTTATGTTAATAACATTGGGACTGGCTTAAATGCAGCTGTTTGCTGATGATGCAAAGTTGGAAAGGGCTAGGAGATGTAGAGCAGATGTTGTAGCCTTGCAGGAGGATCTGAATAGACTGTGTGAGTGGAGCTGTCAATTTAATGTTGCAAAGTGCAAGGTCTTGAAATGTGGTAGGCAATATTGGGATGCAGAGTATATAATTAATGGAGAAATTTCAAAGGAGTTGGAGGAGATGAGAGATCTGGGAATGATGATGGACAGAGACTTGAAGTTTAGGGATCACATTTCTAAAATTGTAAGAACATCCCAACAGATCATGGCAATAATGGAGAATATTGACATGCAGAAGCAAAGAAGTTATGGAGGAGGGCTATAAGGCTTTGATCAGGCCACATGTGGAATACTGTGCACAGATTTGGTCATCTGGTTTTCGGGAGGATGAGAATGTATTGAAGAGGATTCAGAGAAGGTTTACTAAATTATTGTCAGTTTTGTGGAATGAGGAGAAATTGAGGGAATGCAACTTGAGCCTTGTAAATAGAAGAAGAGGAGGGAATAACAATATCTGCCATAACAATGTCTTCACTATAAGATTTAAGTTTGTGAGGGGTTGTTACCAAATTAATGTGGAGAGGATAAATCATAGAGTAGAGGGTGGCATGGGTAGAACTAGAGGTCATCCATGGAAGCTGTATAAGGAGGATGTGAGCAGTGAAGTGAAAAGCAGGCTCTTTGTGTGGAGAGTGATTGGTGAGTGAAATGCATTGCCTGAAAGTATGGTGTGTGTAGAAACTGTGAATGGGTTCAGAACATGTTTGATGATTTTTTGGTATGAGAGAGTATAGACCCCCCACAATGAGTCCTTTGACTCCATGTAGATCAGATAATAAAACTCTGTGAACATGAAGAACTGATGCATTTGACTGCAGGTCACAAGAACAAGTGGATTCATTGTATGGTCTCCCCAGAATTCATTTAGAAGGGTAACTATGGTAGATCTTAATCTTCTTTTTTAGTTTTATCATCACAGCTGGACACTTCATCAGTGTGTTTGTTTAGTGTATGTAGTTTAGTCTATATTAACCTAGACTAGAGGTTGGATAATCAGAAAATGGATATGTAGATTAGTCTTATGCACTTCTGTAGTACTCAAAGTGTTTTGAATTACTGTTGATTTTTCCCTTTTCAGTCTTTGTAATGACAGAATTGTTATTCATTTTTAAGGATAACAGTGCTTTATGTTCCAGATAAGATAGATGAGGGGTATAAAGATTTAGAGTTGTAAAGAATTTGGACCCTTTCAAAATGGAGGCTGTCAGTTGTGTCTAAAGGAACATTATGAAGACATCTGTCTGTTGAAAGAAAAAATATCCATGAGATTTTGGAGTAACAGCAAAGTTTGAGTTGTTGGACTCCACAGAGGTGCCCAATACAATAATAATTTCTAGCTGACCTCTTACTCAAGATAAGACACATAGCTTTTCTTGAGTAAGAGGTCAGCTAGAAATTATTATTGTATTGGGCACCTCTGTGGAGTCCAACAACTCATTGTGGGAGACACAAACTATTAACACACTATCTATCCTTGAAACCATTAACAGACAAAGCACTCACAACTGACCCATTCCATTCATTCATCACTCTCCAAGCAAAAAAATCTAGTCTTCACACCCTCACTAACCAAACTCTTATTCATCTTCCTGGGATGGCATCTTGTTCAGCCTAGTGCTGGAACATTTCCCCTGCATTAATCATATAAAAGTCTTTAAGTAACTTAAATGTTTCTATCACATTTCACCTATCAGCCCAACTTTTGCAATGCACAAACTCCTCAATAAACAATCTATCCTCATAAGAAGCATTCCAAAGATTACTCATCTCTGGATCCTTTCCACCACTTCCTCATCCCCAAGAAACCCAGGTGACCAATCCTGAGCACAGTAATCTAGATGTGGCCATATCGAGGCTTTATACAGAGGAATGATAACTCTCTTATTTCTGCTTGTTAGTGTGTTCTTCAATAACCAAGTAATCCTGTCAGCTAACCTGGTTACTTTAGTAATATGCTCTCTAAACTTCAGTTCGCTATCTACTACTACTACCTCTAAATCCATGGCTTCATTAATTTCCTGGAGTACATTACCCTCAATGTGGTACATAGCTTGTAATCTTTGAACTCAAAATGCATAACTTTACACTTTTCCACATTAAATTGACATCTGTTATGTTTTGCCGATACTGTCAGCCTATTTAAATCATACTGCAAGCCCTCTACATCACCTTGATTAATTATTACCCTACCCAACTTTGTATCATCAGCAAACAACTGAATATCATCCTTCAAATTTCCTATACCATTTTTGTACAAATTAAATAGCAGTGGTCCAAGCACAGAGTCCTGCAGCAAACCACTAGTCACCTGCCTTCTACTGGATTTTGCTCCTCCATATACTATTTTTTGGTTTCTGTCCATCAGCCACCTGTTTATCCATATCACCATTTTCATACCCACCCCCATTTGTTGCAGTTTGTCTAACAGAGAACAGATTTCTGGTATCCTGTCAAACAGGTTGCAAAATCAAAGAGTATCATCGTCTAGCCATTCCCTTTATCCAACTCATCTGTCACTCTATTATAAAAAAGTTAGTAGATTACTGAGGCCTGATCGACCCTTCACAAAGCCATGCTGTCCGTCATAGAGTATCATATTGTTATCTAACCATTCCTTGATTCTCTTTTTGACCAACCTTTCCAGTGCTTTTATCACCACTCTTGAGATACTGATTGGTCTATAATTTGCTGCCACAGACTTAAATCATCCTTCAAGCAAAGGAATTATTTTGCCCTCTTTCCACTTTCTTGGGACTTTGCTATAGCTGACTTAAATTAATCAGCCTGGTCAAAAGGCATCACCAGTTCCTCTGCACATTCTCTTAAAATGTGAGGTGATATCTCATCCAATTTTACATCTGTACTTGCATTCAGATTCTGCAATAACCTAAGTACCTCCAATTCATCAACCTCTGTTCTCACATCAGTCTCTGTCATAACAGTATCTTCACTTTGGTGATATACCCTTGCAAAATGGTCACTCAGTAGCTCAGATATTTCATATGCTATCATCTGCACTCATTAAAGTTATCCTTCCATAGCCATTCTTCCTCCTCCTTGCAATGTAATGAAAGAAAAGTTTTGGGGATTTCATTTTGCCTGTTAGCTAACTTCTCATATTATGGTCACCTTTCTCTTGCCTGTTCCTTATACTGTTCATGAGAGTTAACTGGTCACCTTTCTCCTTGTATACTCTCCACAAACTTTTTTTTTTTTTCAGCTCTTGCTTAATGATATTACTCATCCATCTAACTCCAACCGATTTACCAAATATTAATAATGACTATCAGTATTCCTAATAGTAGGAGATGATGAGGCAAGATGGTTGACTGTTGATTACATAGAAATTTAATCTTGAACAGGATTAGATATTTTAAAAGTTTCTGTAGAAAGAGCCTGTGTAGCTCAGTGGATGTGGCGTTTGCACACCATGGCACTTGGCCGCATGAAGGAAGACTTGGTTTCGAGTCTAGTCGGCGACTAGAGGATATTTTTCTAAGCCTTTTTTCGACCGGTTCCCGAGTTAGTCGATCTCTGGCACGGGCAAGCGGGTTTTTTTCCTCCCGGAAACTCGGGTTTTTTGTCAAATAAACTCAGGTTTTTCGTCCCGTAAACTCAAGAAAATTGGCCGTAGAACCCATATTATTTCAGACATTAAATATATTGTGTTAGGGTTAGGGACCACGAGATGGCGGCACATTTGAGCCGTCTCTCTTCACTGGGTACCGCTTAATTAGTGATAGCCTTTGGCCATCTATCTCTGATTGGTACCAGTGGAGATTGAACTGCCCACTCAGTCTCCAAAAGTTAGATAGGGCTAAATGGCCTCGCCTACTCCCCATATACGGGAATAAAAAGGCGTTAGCTGATTTTTTTTTTTTTTTTTTTTTTTTCTGTAGAAAACCACTATAATATTAAACAAGTCCAGTGACAATACTGTGACCAGTTCATCATGGGTGACCAAATATTTCTATTTAAAAGACTAAAATTATTATTATATTTTTACTTCATAAGTTGATATAGAAGTAAGGACTTGCTAGCTTGTATGTAAATATAGTGGGCTTTAGGAGACTGAAAAGGTTCTTTAATCTCACAACAGATTACCTGGGCTACTCTACAAACCTTGAGGAATCTGATTTAATTAATATGGCCTGTTTTACTAATAGTTGACCATAGATGTTGTAGTTCTTTGAAACAGAGAGCCTGTTTCAAAGAACTACAATTTACAGTAATATTACGGTAATGCGGTTTACAATTAATGTAAACCACAGTTTATATTAATTGTAAAGTTTATAGCTTTACAATTAATGATATTTCATGTGCTGAATCCTCCTAACATGGAAAAGAAATATAATTATTAAAAAAATAATAAATGGACAATATTATATCACATGTTGCTGACCTAGTTGGCTGAGTGATTAGCATACCCACTTTTCGACCAAAGGTTGTGGCTTCAAATTCTATGTGGCCATGGATGTCTGTGATTGTCTTTAGGTGAGAGATGAATTTCATCTCCCAGTGTGAGACCACCACCCACTTATTAGAGACCTGAAGTGGCTTGAGAAAGTTCCAGATTCGTTCTCTAGAGCAGAGTTTCTGGATTATGTAAAAAAAAAATACATAAAATTAATAAAATGGGGAAAAAAAATCCTTAACCCACCCATGGTACAAACATCCTATAGGTTTATAATTAACCTTTCATGTATGGGAACTACAAAAAAAAAGTTCATATATAAAAGCAGTATTTTTTATAAATCTTATTAATTGGTAAGCTTATAAAAAGCTTATAAATTGGTAAGCTTTAATTACTAAGCTTATAAAAAGCTTAGTAATTGGTCCTCAAAATCATCACTGTGTCAATTAAAAATAAGCTTACAGATAGAGGATAATAAAATTTGAAATATTAATGGTCAAATGATAACTAGCCACCATCCATTCTGCATGCAACCATAGTCCAAAATTAACTTTACTTCACCATTGTTCATTTATTCTTATTCCTCTTTTCATTTATTTCTCTTTTATTTCTTTTCTTTGGAATAGCCTTCACCAGTATTTATTATTACGGTAATCTACCATATCCTTCTCAACATGAAACCCAGTGACCAAATATGTGCACAGTAATCCATATGAGGCCTGATCAAGGCCTTATACAATGGAATCATAACTTCTTTATTTCTGCATGTCAAGGTCCTCCACATCATTGCATTATCTAATGTGATGACTTCACGACTTGTGCAACGTGACCCTTGTATTTCAGGTCCTTGTCCACCACCACTCCCAGATCTTTCTCTTCTCCTCTACCTCTTTTAAGGTTTCCCCATCAGATATATACTCTGCATCCTATTGTTGCTTACCAAATCTCTAAACCTTACACTGTGCAACATTGAACTTGACAGTTCTATATTTTTGCCCACTCATATGATCTATTCAAATCATCCTGTAAGGCCACAACATCTGCTTGACATTGCATTGCTCTCCCCAATTTTGCATCATCTGCAAACAGTTGCATATCACCAGTTAAACCCATCTCAATATTATTAATATATAAATTGAAAAACAGTGGCCCCAATACAGACCCCTGTAACACTCCACTAGTGACTTTCCCCTTTCAGGATACTGCATTCCCATATAGAATTTTCTGTTACCTAATTGATCCTTCAATTATCAGAATGGCAAGTTCAGATAATTGGAGTACTATTACATAGTGCTCTACAGAGAAGTTGGTCGACATGCAAGCGTTGGTTAATTGAAGTTTGGATAAATGATGGATTACTGTATTATTAACATCTGATTTCTATGAGGTGGCTCATTGTGGGAAGTACACGCTATCATATACAAAGCTCATCCAACTGTGTTTTGAATTAATTCAATGTTCACAACACACTCGGGTAGTGAATTTCACTCTCCATGCAAATAACCTTCTCACTCACATCCTCTTTATAGTTTCCAGGGATGACCTCTTGTTCTATTCTCTCTGCCCCATCCCATTCTATGAAAAATTTCTTCCATGTTAACCAGATCGCAACCCCTGACCAACTTATGTCTCAGTCATATTCTCCACCTCCTATTCACATAGCTTTCCAGTTTACATTCTTTCAGTCTGTATTCATCCATGTTCAAAAGACCACTTTTGTGAACATGGACTTTTTCTACCATATCCTTGTCAACATGAAAACCCAGTGACCGAATATGTGCACAGTAATCCATATGAGGCCTGATCAAGGCCTTATACAATGGAATCATAACTTCTTTATTTCTGCATGTCAAGGTCCTCCACATCATTGCATTATCTAATGTGATGACTTCACGACTTGTGCAACGTGACCCTTGTATTTCAGGTCCTTGTCCACCACCACTCCCAGATCTTTCTCTTCTCCTCTACCTCTTTTAAAGTTTCCCCATCAGATATATACTCTGCATCCTATTGTTGCTTACCAAATCTCTAAACCTTACACTGTGCAACATTGAACTTGACAGTTCTATATTTTTGCCCACTCATATGATCTATTCAAGTCATCCTTCTGTTACCTATAGAATTTTCTGTTACCTATATGACAGCCAGTTACAGACCCAACTCGCTAGTCTGTCCAATCCAAGTCTCTCTAGTCTGCAATCCAGTCCCTTCTGTTTTCATTTTATTTAACAGCTTGTCATGTGGCAGTTTTGCAAAATCTATACCACCATATATGCATCTGTATACTAGTGGGAACTAGTATACAGATTAAATCTGTATACTAGTTCCCACTTCTGTATACTAGTTCTCGCAAATATCTCCAGTATCTTAACCAGAACTCTAGATATACATTTTGGCCTGTAATTTGTAGCCACAGCCTTATCACCACCTTTATGCAGTGGAACAATTTTACCTTCTTTCCACTCTCTTGGAACCTGTGCTGATGTAAGACTCTTGTTAAACAGGAATGCCAGTGCTACTACCATTTCTCTGGAACATTCCCTTAAGATGTGTGGTGATTTGTCATGATTTCACCCTGATGAGGATGAAACACCCTTTATAAATTGTTCACTGAATACTTCAACGATGTCTTCTACAGCAGTTAACATTTTACCATCTTCATCCATTAATATCTTACCATAATCATTCTTTTTTCTACTTGCCACATATTTGAAAAAAAACTCGAGCGTTTTTCTTGGTCTGATTTGCAAATCTCTGCTCACACATGGCTTTTCTGTTCTTATCAAATGAGTCACCTTCCTAGCCTGCTCTTTATATTCCTCATGCAATTGAGTGATAATGTTATTCACCTTGTGCTGCCTTCTCCAAAATTCATGCTTAATCCCTTTATTCATCCATTTGATACCTACTTCATTCAGTCTTTTGGCCTTTGGAATGCATTCGCACATCAGTGTTGTTAAATATGTTTTAGTCAGTTTCCACACAGCATTTATCTTCCTCCCACTTATGACCACCTCATTCCATGCTATAGTTCCAAGCTTTCTTCCTAAATTTTTTATAATCACCAGCCTTATAATTCCACATATATCATTTTCTTACAGAAATGGCTAGCCCCAGCCCAGGGATCATTTCATGATCACTCTCACCAACTAGAGCAAAGTGTAAAACCCTCACTCGCAATCACATTCTGTGATGAAAATAATCAGATCTAAACTCTCGATCCTTGTGTGCCCTCCTTTACATACTGCCTAAAATAGTTGTCTCTCAAGAAATTAATTTTCATTATTCTCAGATGCTCTTCATTCCTATCTATAATGCCATAATTAATCACCCTTGTCTTCTTCACCAACCAAAGATGCCTATACATTTCTTCATCAATACCCTCCATAAGAATAGAATACCCTCAACATTTCTTGGCCTATAGCAGCATCTGACTAAATCTTTTCCTGTCAATCTTCACCTTACATCATACTGACTCAAAACCATTGCCACTATTTATAGCTTGCATATCCACTTTGTGGGGATATAATTCACCTGCTATCATCCAGTTTCATGTTATCTTTTTCTGAACCTGCAGTACTGTATAGTCTTGGTTCTGCAAGTTTTAATGAATGCCATTAAAATATTACAGGGTATTCATTTTATTCATAGTCTAAAGTGGTCGACACACAATTGGTCTCTTATGATTATCAAACTGTGTTCCTTACCACTTGCAGATATAAGTACTGTACTTTTAATAATGCTTCACCTGTGGTTTGGTTCTTTCCATCATGGATGGCTTATGGTTATTTTCCAATTTATGCACCTTACGTTGGAGGTTTAATGGATTTTTTACAACACTCAAAAAGAATTAAATTAGAATTTAATACTTCCTATATTTCGTCCTAGTCACTAGGACATCTACGGGGATTACAAAGACAATTAATGTAACAACATGCACACAAAAACTTACAATACTAAGCCCAACCACGTGGGTGACAATAAAGTCCTATCTAGGTGGAGCGCCCTCTAAGGGCAGTAGTAGGTGGCCTGGAATGTAAGGTGCGACCTCTGGTGATGACTGTTTCCCAAATCTTCGGAAGCTTAATGCAACCGTATTTGTTAAGATTTGGTTGGTTTCTGAGAGCTGCTGCTGCTTCTAAGAAAAGTCTCTCTTTCTTGAATTTGCTGTGGTGGAGCATGGTGGTTTTTCTTCCATGATACTCTGTGGGTGGTGTCCAAAACATGGTCAGCCAAGCCTGAATGGCCATAGTTGTGTTTAACGATGTACGACTTGTGTTCCTCCAGGCGGATGGATGCTGATCTGCCTGTCTGTCCAAAGTACGCAAGCTTACAGGAACAGGGTACTTTGTAAACTCCAGGCAGAGAGAGAGAAGGGAGCTGATCTTTCGTAGAATGGATAAGGGTAGCCAGTTTGCGGTAGGGCTTATATGCTGTGTGTAGCACGCGGCAACAATTGTATTTTAATAGGTGATTCACCGAATGTTCGTTACTTGTATTCCATTCCTATAACTTTTTGTGTGACACTGAAGATGTACTATTAGTTTTAGTATGAAATATCTGTACCTTTATTAATTAAAAGTTATTACTGTGGTCTTACGTGTTCTTTTAATAATTATACTATGCCACAGGTTCCTCTAAATATTAGTATGTTACCATAGGTTGCATATTTGATAGGAATATCTGGGTGCCACCTCAACTAAAAAAAATGCACCACTCTATCGGGCAATGCATTCTACAGTTCATCCACCCTCCATCCAAAGAAACCACTCCTCATCTTCATGCCTTCCAGGGATTGCCTCTTGTCCTCGCTTCTTCTCCCATTCCACCAAGCGAATGAACTCCCCAATGTCAACCCTGTAACTACCTCTCAACAGTTTAAAAGTCTCAATCAATCACCTCTCCTTCTATCTACTAAACTCTGCAGTCCACATTCCCTCAGCCTGTCTTCATAACTAACACTGCAGGTCCTGATATCATATTTGCTATCTACCTCTGTACCCTTAATTTCCAGTTTGTTTATAAACCTTATTATACCTTTCAAATCCTGGGGACCAAATTTGAGAACAATAGTACAAGTGTAGGCTAATCAGGGCTTTATACAGTGGAATGAGAACTCTTTTATCTCTGCAGGTTAGCATCCTTCTCAGTATTGCAGCAATCTTCTGCAATATGTTCCTTGAATTTCAGGTTTCTATCAGTCGTCATCCCCTGATCCCTTCCCCCCCTACTTCCTCTAGTACAGTTCCTCCAACAGAGTATGCAGCCTACCATTGATGTATCCCAAACTTCAAGACTACATTTTGCTGCATTAAACTGACATTCCCATTCAATTGCCCATCTGTCAAGTTTATTCCAATCCTCTTGCAGGGTTACCACATCTGCATCATTACTAATAACCCTTCCCAGCTTCACATCATCTGCAAACAACTGAATATCCCTGCAATCTGCTGACAATGTGGGGTCCCAAATATCTGTGGGACCTCACTTGTAACCTTCTGCTTCCTTGATATTGTTTCCCAATACACAACTCTCTGATGCCTATCAGATAACCAATCCTGAATCCAGTTCACTAACTTGACATCTAAACCCATGTGTTGCAACTTAAATATCAGCTTATCATATGGTAACCTGTCAAATGCCTTTGTAAAATCTCCCCAAAAATTGCAGAATATGCCTTTCCCTCATCAACCACTTTTGTCACTTTATTATAAAAGGCAAACATATATTGGCCTGGTTGGCCGAGTAGTTAGCATATCTACTCTCCAATCAAAAGACTATGGGTCCGAATCCTGCCGTGGGCATGGATGTTTGTGATTGTCTGTGAAATTACTAGTGGTGGTGGCGTGCAGTAAATGGCATTGGTGTAATTGCAGTTTTTTGTAGTTGGTGGTGGAAACAAAGAGTTGTAGAGTAGGTTCCCTCCCTTGATGAGTTTTTTGGACTCCCTGGAGGCGTCACATAATAATAATAATAATATTACTAAATCAAGAGCACCCCCTTAAGAAATCCATGTTGATTCTCACAGATAACATTATCCTCATCTGCTCAATACTGTATATGGTCTCTCACTAATTTCTCCAAGATCTTAACAACTACTGATGAAACACAAACTGGTCTATAATTTGACACTTCCAGTCTGCTGCCATTTTTATATATGATTTTACCCTCCTTCCACTCCTTGAATACCTTTTCCCTTGGCCAGACTTTCATTGAAAAGCCAGGTCAATGGAGCTGTCAGGTCTTTAGTACATTCTCTCAAAACATGTGGCAAAATTCCATCCAGTCCCACTGCTTTACTGACATCCAGAGTACTCATTATTTGAAACACACACTCCTCATGCACTTCTAAACCTGGAACTTCCCTCTTCCTCTAGTATGAAACTTACTTCTCCATGATGAAATACCCAAATAAAGTGTTCATTGAACAACTGCACTATGTCCTTTGCATCAGTCACTCTATTCCCATTTTTATCCAACAGTGTCATCTTCCATAATCATTTCTCCTCCTGCTCTCTACATAACTAAAAAAATTTCTTAGGATTTTCTTTGGATCTCAGGTTTAATCTCTTCTCATATTCCAGTTTTGCCTTCCTTACCATACTAGTCACTCTCCTGGCCTGAGTCTTGTATTCTTCATACATCTGCTCTCTACCCCCTCTCTTTATGTCTCTTCCATAACCTATTTTTAACCTGCAGTTCCTGTTTGATATTGTTTGTCATCATCCACTTTACACCAAATTGTGTCCTCTTCTTCACTCATGGTATACAGCTTACTATTGCTGCTAATAAATATGCCTTCGCAATTTATTTCTCAAGCACTAATGATATCTTGCCCTTCCAATTCCTCCCTTCATGGAACTGCCCCAAGTTCATGTCTAAGACTATTATAATCATCTGCCTTATAATTCCACATATGTTCCTTTCTTTTTGATACTCCTGCATGTCTGTTTATCTTCAAAGTCAAAACCATGTGGTCACTCTCTTGAACTGGGGGCAGAGATGTCATCTCAGTTATAATCAGCTCTTCTGATGCTATGACCAAATTCAAAACTCTTGAACCTTGTGTTCCTTCTACTACATGTTTCCTAAGACATTTGTCCCTAAAGAATTCTAGAAATTCCATTTCCTTATTACTACATACAGTTTCCTCTTTCCAGGCCCGTTCCATACCAGGGTGCAGTTAACCCGGGCGTATAATCAAACACATTCATAAAAAATAGGGAATAAATAATACACTGAACTGTTTGTGGAAGGGGGCACAAAAAAATTTTGCACCCAGGTGGTGCAAATCCACAGAACGGCCCTGCCTCTTCCCAATTTATACTGCTGTGGTTAAAATCTCCCATAACAATCATTCTTCTTGCACTTGCCAAGCTCAACTGCCTAAACATCTCCTGCTCCTCACCCTCTATGTTCCCTGGCTTGTATCAACATCCCACTAAATATCCTTCTTGCCCACCTCTATCTCACACCATATACTTTCAAAATCATTAGTGCCATTGCACTCTAAATCCTCCACTCTTAGAGTACATAAGTCATTACCAATCATAAGCAGTACTCCACCATTGCATTTTCCCTTCCTGTCCTGTCCTGTTGAAAAATGCTGTACCTTGCTACTTCTATTCCTGTTAGCACATCATCTTCCATCAACCACATCTCAGAGAGTCCAATAATCTTTGGATCTCTGAGATATGGTTTGGATACTCCTGGCATTAGTATAAAGAATAAAAATGTCACTGTTTCTATACCTATCATTATCCCCCTCCAGACTTCACTGGATTCAGCATTACCCGATGTATTCATTCAAGCACCTATTCCCATAAGAGGCCATCCCTGTTACTATCCACCCTGATAATTCTGACTCGTTCAGAGAACAGCATTCTCTCCAGATACCTATGTCCTTCCTCATTCAAATACAAGCCATCTATTGCATACAGTTTTTCTGTCCTCAAATGCCCTCCAAGCATCCACATATTGTAAGCCTCTCATTTGACTCATTCTGGCTACTATCGTACTATTCATTATCAATGCTCTTCTCCCAGCTCTGCATTATCATACCTGGGCAACACACATACTATCTTTCCTCTCTCTCTCTGAGTCTTCTTCCATACAACGTCAAAATGATCTGAAGAAACTTGGCTGACCTACCCAGTCAAATAGAACACATTTGGAGCATATTGAAACATTGGGTATGGGTCAGTACCCAACAATGGCACATGCATGGATGGTTTTTAAGGAAGATTTGCATAAAATACCTGATTCATATTATCATATGATTAAGCATATACCTCGAGAAGTTCAATCAGAACCTTAATGCATTCGGAGCGTTTATGTGTGCTACGTTTTTCTGAAATATTATGCTGACCCAATACTTATTTCAGCATAATATTTATTAAAATAATGAAACTTTTTCCTTGCTGAACTTCTGTTTTGCATCATTCAGTCAGAACAATATATGTTCTTCATTATACATGATTCAAGTTGGTACACAATTTAATTTTGAACTTTTTTCTAGGTCATTCCATTTCAGGTAGAATGCATGGAGAGTGATAAATTGCAGAATTCATCGCTCTCCATGTGAAAAAAAAAAATTTTCTATAAGAGATAGTGCATGGAGAGTTAGTGATTTAAATAGCTATAATATAGACATGGTGATAGGGGTGCTTAAGGGTCAAAGCTATATAACTCAGAGGAGACCTCCACATAGCCTTTAAAGGAATGCGGAGAACCGACCAGGGCTTCTGACCTAATGTCCAATCCTCACCTTCTCGTGGTGCACCCTGTTGGGTATCTACTTGGATACTGAATGAACGAGAATGGGCTGGCAATTTGGGATTTAGCCGACCAAATTGTATTCTTATTGGTTAAACCAAAATAAAAAATGATGGTACAACATGACAAAATTTCATGCCGGCTGGGGGCATCGCCAGGTTAAACAAGGCCCCCATTGTTTTCGCCAGGGAACCAGGGCGAACAGCGAAAAGTCAGCTACTGGAACAAATCTGAAAACAAACCCCAACTCAACATCACCAGAGTTAAAGATCGGTACTATCAACGTAAGAAGCCTGAATGGCAAAGAAATGGAGCTAGCTGAGGAATTAGATAAGTACCAGATCGACATAATAGGGGTGACCAAAACAAAAAAGACAAAAACTGGTGAGATCTTTCTGAGCAATGAATACAAAATGTTATATTCAGGCAATGACGATCAAGGAAAAGAAGGAGTAGCCATAGTATTCAACACAAAATACGAGGCTAATCTTCTTGAATGGCAGTCAGTTTCAAGTAGAGTAATGTGGGCAAATATGAGAATGGGGAACTGGACAATGAGACTTATTTGTGCCTATGGTCCCACAGAAGGTTCTACTAAGGTAGAAGTGGAGGAATTTTTTGAAGCTTTAGAAAAAGCAACTGACACAATGAAAAAGGAAAAGTTGGTCCTTGTTGGGGATCTAAATAGCAGAGCAGGAAATGATTGTGAGACATACAAAAATATTTTGGGAAAATTTGGAGAAAAGAGCAAAGCTAATAATAATGGCAAATATCAGTTGGATTTCTGCTCAGGACATGGACTGGTTATTACTAACACCATGTTCCAACATAAAAACGTGCACAAATTCACATGGAGAGAAGAGGCTAGGAATAAGAAAAGTCTCATTGACTACGTTATTGTTGATAGTGATATTTTCTCCCTGGTGCAAGACACCAGAGTGTACAGAGGATTTGAAATTGGAAGTGATCACTATTTAGTCTTGAGCAGGATAAAATTGAATTTCATATTGAAAAGAATAACATGTAAGAAAGTTTTAAAGCGAATAAAAATTGAGCAGCTCTCAGATGTGAACTGTAGACTAAAATACACAAAGATTATTGAAGAAAAAATGAAAGCGTTTCAGAACAGGAATCAAACCTTGGAGATTCAGTGGCAAGCCTTGAAGAAAACTCTGATTGATTCAGCTAGAGAGGTATGTGGTGAAGTTGTCTGCAAGATAAAAAAATCAGAACTCCCTGGTGGACACAGGAAGTTAAAGAGGCAGTGAAGGAAAAGAAGAAAGCATATCAAAAGTTCCTGTCAAATAAGTCAGCTTGTGCTCTTAGAGAATATAGAGACAAATGCAAGAATGCTAAACACTGTGTAAAACTAGCTAAACAAAAGTCATGGGAGGACTTTGGCAAGAATATAGAAAATAAATATCAAGAAGGTGGCAAAATATTCTGGAGGTTGTTGAAGAAGCTTAGGAATGGAGGAAAGAGTGCTGTAAAAGGAGTTAGAGATGATAAAGGTGACATGAAAACAGGAGAAAAAGATATCCTTGAGGTATGGAGTAATTACTTTGAAAAACTGCTAAATGAAACAAGCAGTGATGACAGCACAGTGCTAAAAAACACTGACCAGGCATGCAGTCAATAATACATATCCATACTTGAAGTAGAAAAAGCCATCAAAGGCTTGAAATGTGGAAAGGCAGCAGGACTAGATGATATTCGACCAGAAATGCTGAAGTATGGTGGTATAAGAGTATTACAGTGGCTGCACTGCATAGTTAAGAAAGTCTGGACAGAGGGACAAATTCCCGATGATTGGAGTAGAGCTCTCATGGTACCCATATATAAAAAGGGAAATAAAACTGAATGTGAGAATTACAGAGGTATTTCCCTACTGAATGTTCCTGGCAAGATCTATGCAAATATACTTGAGAAACGGTTGAGAAGAATTGTGGAAGAAAAGCTTGGTGAAGAACAAGCTGGATTCAGGCCAAATAGAGGCTGTCAGGATCAGGTCTTCACTTTACGACAAATAGTCGAGAAAGCATGGGAATATAACAAAGATCTGTATTTAAGTTTTGTTGATTTGGAAAAGGCATATGACAAGGTGCCAAGAGAAAAGCTATTCAATTCGCTGCAGTTATATGGTGTCAATGGGGCATTATATCAAGCAATACTTAGTCTTTATTTGAGTTGTAAGTCAGCAGTTAGAATTGAAGGAAGTACAGGAAGATGGTTTAATGTTAAATCTGGTGTGAGACAAGGATGTACATTATCCCCTCTGTTATTCATTATCTATATGGATCACATTATGAAGGAATGTGGTATTAAACCTGATATCAAAATTGGAGATGTTAATGTCAGCTCTTTGCTTTATGCAGATGATGTTATACTTCTAAATAAATCTGCTACAAGTCTGCAAGATTCTCTGACTAAATTGAATAACTGTTGTAATAAATATGGTATGAAGGTCAGCAATAAAAAGACAAAGACAATGAAAATAGGCAGAATCATTGAAAATGTCAACTGTGTTGTGAATGGAGAACCTGTGGAACAAGTAAAACATTTCAGCTACTTAGGCACGATTTTTACTGAAAATGGTAAATTAAATATAGAAATAGACAACAGAATCAGCAAAGCTGGTATGGCGGGAAGTCAATTGAATAAATTCATATGGAATAAGAGAGAAATTAGTCAGAAAACACTAAATTAGCTGTATATAAGACAGTGTTCAAACTAGTTTTAACTTATGGATCTGAGAGCTGAGTCAGAAGTAAAACACTTGACCAAAGACTAAAGACTGCAGATATGAGAGTCCTGAGAAAGATTAGAGGTGTGAACAGATGGCATCATTGGCAATATCATATTAAAAACGAGGATATTAGGAAAGAACTTGACATTGTCAGCATCCAGGAATGCGTTAGCAGAGCTAATTTCAGGTGGTATGGTCAATTAAACAGAATGGGCGAGGAAAGATTAGCAAAACAAGTGTTCTCTGCCAGGTTGGCAGGAAAACGACCCAGAGGAAGACCAAGATATAGGTGGATTGATACGGTACAAAGTGCCTTAGACGATAGAAATATAAGATCTGATAATGTTGGAGTCTTATCAAGTAACAGATTGATTTGGAGGAAAATTGTAGATAGGAAATTAGTAATGATGTAATTTTTTTCATGTAGTACTATCATATCCTGTACACCCTTTGAGGGTACATGGCAGGAATTTGATGATGATGATGAATAATGAAAGGAAAAAAAAGGTATAGCTAAAGTGTACCATGGAGTCAGTAAGGTCAAACCAAAGATTATTCAATAAGAAGCTGCTCTTACATCTTGCTGATCCCATTATGTTCTTTAAATTCAATTTTCTAAATTTTTTTTCCTTTTTCCTTGCTGAACTTCTGTTTTGCATCATTCAGTCTGAACAATATATGTTCTTCATTATACATGATTCAAGTTGGTGCACAATTTAATTTTGAACTTTTTTCTAGGTCATTCCATTTCAGGTAGAATGCATGGAGAGTGATAAATTGCAGAATTCATCACTCTCCATCTGAAAAAAAAAATTTTCTATAAGAGATAGTGCATGGAGAGTTAGTGATTTAAATAGCTATGATATAGACATTGTGATAGTTTAGATGGCTTTCAGTGTCATGTTTGTGTTTTGTGGTTATTCAGAACCTGAACCTTCTCAACTGTTTCTTATTTTCCCAAAATCCAGAGAAACAAATCTGTGCAGAATACATACTTGGCCTGGATCTGGATGTGGTCTGATTAAATAAGACAGGACAATAAAGGACAACAATACATTTCTTCTCTGTATTTGCAAGTGTTTCGTTCTTTCTTTACTTATTATAATAATAATCTTTCCTGATTTTACCCCAGTTTTGTACCAATTTATTATAGTACATATTGTCATCTATTTCTTCAGTTCAAACTTCAAACAGAAAACTGTGATATATCCACATTCACTCTTTTTCTCTTTTATAGTAATACTCTGTATATTGCTTTTTTGCTACTCATTAGACAGTTACTCTTCAGAGTCAGTATATTCTGTTAATTACTGCTTATGAACCTTAGATGAAGGAGAGTTCAGATTTTCTAAAGTATCCTGAGGGTAACAATAAACATTTAAAAGGAAATACATGTGAATATAAGCATACACTAGTATTTAGGCAGATGTATAATTATAGTTTGAGAATTTTTTTATTGGAAACATATAGTAATTTTAATAGATAAGTCAGCACACACATAAAATGATTATTAAAACTTCTTTAATATGGTTGATGTTTGGCAATAACTCGCTGCAATAGCAGATTCACTGGGTAGAGGGATAACAGGAATTTTCATATTTCTATTTTATCAAATGGAACCAAATAATATTATACATTTTCAATTTAATAAGAAAGTGTTGTGTTTTTTTAATTCTGATACAAATTAAAAATTTGGAATAATAGTAATGAAAAATTGAAGTAAATTATATTAATAAAATGAGGAATATTAACTCGTTTTTTTATTTCTGTCTGACTGTGTTAAATATCTCCACTGTCCTGAAAACCAATCCACTACTGACTCACTTGAATACTCAAAGACATACTGATTACAGTAAAAGAAAAAATAAAAAGAAACCACACTACACACATTGGTCACCCATGCTAACCATTGCAGTCAGTATGTCAATATTAATGTACAGTTTGGTATGTCAATGTATTATCTTTGTTCATAAACATGATGATTAAGAAACTATTTCCTAACAAAACAAATTTTTAAAATCCAGTTCTAAGTATATCATTTGCTCCTGCAAAGTAAAACTTAAACTAATATGTGGCCATGGACTCCTCTTTCATACCCCTCAGATTCTGGGTGGAGTGTTTGGAGAACTCTGTTTATTATATTTGTTTTTCAGTCCCAACACATATCACTTTCCTTTACCATCTTAGCAACCAATACAGTCACATTAATTTATCTTAACAATGGAAAAAATTCTAGCCTTTCCTTTTCCCATTTATATCCTGTTAGCATCTGGAAGATGAGATTAAACACCTAAAGAAGAGATTGGCAGATGCGGGATGAGGAAGAAGTTAATATAACAAAAAAATGAGTTAAAGGATAATCATATATCATTATATGGGGACTCTATCATTAGAGGTGTGATGACTAATAAAGTACACAAAACATGCTTTCCAGGTGGAAAATTTAAACAAATAATTAAAGTTTTGCAGAGAAGGAAAGTGGCATCAGAATTAGTGGTAGTAGTGGACATAAATGACTTAGTTAAAAAAAGCAATGTTGATAGAGACTTGAGGAAGTTGCTGAAGGTAAAGGATAATAGTGTTGTTGAAAAAGATGTTAGTGTGTTGCTTAGATATGACAATATTGAATTGAGGAGAGCAGAGGTAATGAATAGCAAGATGGTTGAGTTGTGCAAGAAAAAGGGAGTTCAGTTTATGAATCTGTGGAGTGAATTTAAAGGACAGTTGGAATGTTTAAAGTTGATGGATTACATTTGAATGGGTTTGGTGTTGAGCATTTAGAAAGGCTATTATTTTTTGATAAGGCACAAAATCAAGAAGGTAATGAACAAATGGTACTTGTGAAGAACGATAGCACAGCCAAATGGGTTGTACAACAGGAGGAAAATTGATACGAGATTGAAGATGTGGTTGTGACAGGGCAAGATGATGGAATGCATAAAGGTGAGGCTGAGACAGGTATGAATGGCAATCAGGATCAGGGAAACAAGAGTGGCCTAACCAAAGAGAGAAGTGTATGTTTTATAATGTTTGTCTTTGGGTTTGCTTGCTACCTCAGGAGTAGAGGATTCTGCTTGGTAACAGGCAAAAGCCTGCCATCAAGTGGAGCAACCATGGAGTTTCCAGTACTGGTGTGGCTCCTATCGATGACATTTATTAATGCTCATCATTGGGTTTGCTTACTTCCTGGGGAGTAGAAAGATTCTACTCAGTGGTGTTTTTGCTTTTCTAGGTAGAAATATCACTGCGTTTCCTGTTCTCAAGTGATTCAGGTTAGGAATGATGTGTTTAGTAGTGACTTAAGTTCAGTAGTAACTCCATGAGATTTAGAATGATCTTGCAGATCATTTAGTTTTTGGAGAGGTATCCCTGCACTTTAACATATGTCAGTAAAGGTCGAAACTAGTCTGGGTAGTGGGCCCTTTCCCATAATGCACAGCATTATACACATCCAAAAGGATGTGTGCTTTGCATTGAGAATATTAAGGCAATTGATGTGAAGTTATTAGCCTCTATGTACATGTAGCCCAGTCATGGCAAGATGATGGAATGCATAAAGGTGAGGCTGAGACAGGTATGAATGGCAATCAGGATCAGGGAAACAAGAGTGGCCTGATATTTCACATGCAAACTTTGTTTGATTATACTTGGATAAAGGATTAAATCAAGAATATAATTTCCTGACAACTTCAATTTAAGGTATTAACATCATTAATGTGAAGGAAGGTATACGTGACAAATGCATCCAGAATTTTATATCCAAAATGTATCTAAATCAATTTTGTTGCTCCAGACACAAGTCATTACCATAGAGATTACTAAACATGTGATACAGATAAATTAAAAATGCCAAGAAATTATATTCTTGGTTTAATCCTTTATCTAGGTGCAAGCAAACAATGTTTGCACATGAAGTATCTTCACTCACTGGACTACTTCTATATATATATAGGCTAATGACTTCACATCAGTTGCCTTAGTATTCCATAATGCAAAGCACACATTCTTACAAATGTGTCTAATGCTGTGCATTATGGGAAGGGCCACTACCCCAAACCGGATTTGACCTTTATTGAGGGAGATGTTCATTATAGGCCTAGAGGTGCAAGAGAGCCTGATTGAGATCCTATCAGTAGGAGCCAGACCCAGAAGAGATACTAAGGTTTGAAGTGATGGGGAAGTCATATTTCACATATGCAAGTAGTGAAAAGGTGTCACACCTTATTATTAAAATATTTTCGATTAGAGATAGATGTTGAAAGTTTTTTTACTTGGTTATACTACAAATTAAAGATGCAAGAAATTATATTCTTGGTTTAATCCTTTATTCAAGTGTAAGAGAACAATGTTTAGATTTTTTGAATAGAATTATTCACATCTATATTGATGTGTGTTTTGCATTATGGGATACTAAGGAAATTGATGTGAAGTCAATAGCTTCTATATACAAGTAGCCCTGTCTTGAAGATATTACACGTGCAAACATTGTTCACTTAGACTTGTATAAAAGATTAAAGAAAGAATATAATTTTTTTTTCTTTAAATTAATTTATTTTTTTATCATCTTTCATCATCTATCTCTAATCGAGACTGATAGAGATGATATATTTGAAACTCAATTCTTTATCTCTTCAGTTTGAATACATAGAGGTGAAGTCATCTTCCTTGGGAACATCAGTGTTCATAGCTAGCTTCCTTTCTCTGATTTGACTGATCAAGCTGGAAGAAGTATCAAAGTATTCTTTGATAGCAGTGTTCTAACACATATCATCCATCTACCTACTAGAATACCAGATAATTTTCAACATCTTTCCAATACCCTGTAACATTTCTTAAATGGCTGTCCTTCCATATATACTCTAGATGGTCAGCGACCTATGACTCATGTGTCACCGAGTGACTTTTGAAAACATTTGGGGTGACCCACCAAAAGTTTGTATTTGAAAACTAATAATCTAAATTTTTAAAAATAAAAAAAGCATATAAATTAATTCCTTTTTATGTTTTATTTATATTTAATACAGTTACATTTGCTCTTGCATTGTGATCTATGTTTATCATCTCACACGACAATTTATTTACTCTCCTTGTCAACACTTGCCCATACTCCCAGTAGTGCGAGATAGTGCATGTGCCCTCCCATTACTATGTCCGTTACACTGATAGTAAGTAAATCGGTTACTGCTGTTATTAATTTTAAATTTGCATGTAATTTATTACGTATTATAATAAATAATAACAATTATTATTATTATTCAGGCCTCCATGGAATCAAAAGACTCATTGTGGGAGGTCCTTCCTAAGAAACACAAAGTCTTATCATACCACTCCTTGAACTTTATTGACCGTTCTCGCTCTCGCCACTCCATCAGGCAATGCATTCCATGATTCAACCACTCTCCATGCAAAGAAACCACCTCTCACCCTCTTGCTCACAGGTTCCTTTCGTAACTTCCAGGGATGGCTTCTTGTCATCACTCCTTCCCACTGTTCAACCAAGCGAAAGAACTCCCCAGTGTCAACCCTGTAACCACCTCTCAACAGTTTAAAAGTCTCAATCATATCACCTCTCCTTCTTCTATCCACCAAACTCTGCAGTCCACATTCTCTCAGCCGATCCTCATAACTATCCTTGTACAGTCCTGAAACCATCTTCGTCATCCGTCTTTGTATCCTTTCCACAGTTAATTTATCCCCTTCAAATCCTGGGGACCAAATCTGAGAACAATAGTCCAAGTGTGGTCTGATCAGAGACTTATACAACGGAATGATAACCCTCTTATCTCTGCAGGTCAGTGTCCTTCTCATAATAGCAGCAATCCTCTGTGTTACCTTCACCACCTTTGCAATATGTCCCCTAAACTTCAGGTTTCTATCAATCATCAACCCCAGATCTCTTGTCTCCCCTACTTCCTCCAGTATAACTCCTCCCATAGAGTATGCAGCATCCCATCGATGTTTCCCAAACCTCAAGACCTTACATTTTGCTGCATTAAACTGACACCCCCATTTATTTGCCCATCTATCTAGCTTATTTAAATCCTCTTGCAGGGCTACCACATCTGCACTATTACTAATAATCCTTCCCAGCTTCGCATCATCTGCAAACAACTGAATATCCCCTTGCAATCCACTGACAATGTCATTGATATAAAGGTAAAACAATATAGGTCTCAGTACTGAACCCTGTGGAACCCCACTTGTAACCCTCTGCTTCCTTGAAACTGCCCCACCATACACAACTCTCTGATACCTATCGGACAGCCAATCCTGAATCCAGTTGACCAATCTGACATCCAGACCCATGTGCTGCAACTTAAATATCAGTTTATCATGTGGCACCCTGTCAACTGCCTTCGTTAAGTCTAAGAAAATGGCAGTATATGCCTTTCCCTCAGCTAATGCTCTTGTAACTTTATCATAAAAGGCTAGCATATTGCTAAAACAAGAGTGCCCCTTCACAAATCCATGTTGACTCTCACAGATAACATTACCCTCATCTGCCCAATGCTGTATACGGTCCTTCACTACTTTCTCCAAGATCTTACTAACTACTGATGACACACAAACTGGCTTATAATTAGACACTTCCAGTCTGCCCGCCCTTATTCAATGGCTATCTTACCTTCCTTCCATTCCATGGGCACTTTTCCTGCAGCCAGACTTTCATTGAAAAGCCAGGTCAAAGGCACTGTCAGTTCCCTAGCACATTCTCTCAAAACTCGTGGTGAAATACCATCCAGTCCCACAGCTTTACTGACATCCAGAGTACTCAGTATTTGAAACACACTCTCCTCCTGTACCTTGAACCTGCCCTATCCCTCTAGCATTAAAACTGACTCCTTCTGGATGAAATACTCCAGTAAAGTGTTCATTGAACAATTCTACTATGTCCTCTACATCAGTCACTCTATTCCCATTTTTATCTCACAATATCATTCTTGCACATTCATTTCTCCTCCTACTGGTCACATATCTAAAAAATTCCCTAGGATTTTCTTTGGATCTTAGGGCTAATTTCCTCTCATATTCCAGCTTCGTCTTCCTTACCATACTAGTCACCCTTCGGGCCTGTGTCCTATACTCTTCATGCATCTTCTCTTCACTTGTCTCCTTATATCTCTTGCACAGTCTCTTTTTCGCATGCAATTCCTGTTTAATATTGTTTGTCATCCACTTTACTCCAAATTGTGTCCTCTTGTTCACTCGTGGTATACAACTTACCATTGCTGCTAACAAATATTCTTTCATAATTTCTCATGCACTAATGATATCCCGGCCTTCCAATTCCTCCCTCCATGAAACTTCCCCAAGTTGACATCTTAGATTATTATAATCACCTGCCTTATAATTCCACACACAGTCCCGTCTCTTTGATACTCCTGCATGTCTATTCATTTTCCAAGTCAAAACCATATGGTCACTCTCTCCAACTGGTGGGAGAGATGTCATCTCAGTTATTATCAACTCTTCTGATACTATAACCAAATCCAAAACTCTTGAACCTCTTGTTCCCTCTATTACATGTTGCCTAAGACATTTGTCCCTCAAGAATTCTAGAAATTCCATTTCCTTATTGCTACATGCATCTTCCTCTCCCCAATTGATACTACTGTAGTTAAAATCTCCCATAACAATCATTCTTCTTGCACTTGCCAAACTGTCTAAACATTTCCTGGTCCCCACCTTCTGTACTCCTGGGTCTGTAGCAACACCCCACTAAATATCCTGTCTTGCCCACCTCTACCTCACACCATATGCTTTCAAAATCATTAGTGTCACTGCCTTCCAAAGTCTCCACTCTTAGAGGACATAGGTCGTCACTTATCATAAGCAGTACTCCACCACCATGTTTTCCCTTCCTATCCTGCCGAAAAATGCTGTACCCAGCGACTTCTATTCTCGCTATTATATCCTCTTCTGTCAACCACATCTCAGTGATCCCAATAATTTTTGGCCAGGCTGATGCTATCTGCACCACCAATTCCTCTCCCTTATTATTAATAATATTAAAATATTAATATTAATAACATCTTTATTTTATTAATATTTTTTTTTTAGCCATGTCAGAACCAAAGAAAAATGGATCTAGGAATTTTCAAGCTGTGTGGGAAGAAAAGTATGGAGTTATGAAAAATTTTGATAAGGTTGTGTGTATTTATCATGGTTGCTGCAAGTGTCCAGGAGGCTTGGTACCTTTGGATACCTGGTTCGAAACTACTGTTTCCTCTCATGGCTCAGACAATTACTCATATTGTGAATGACTTTCATGGTGGTGGCCTCCAGGACATCCACGAGGTGACGGATGAGGCCCTGGATTAACTTTCTGGACTGAACATTGACCTGTAGCTGCTTTGTATTCCTTTTGCCATAAGAATAAATAAATAAGGTTGTGTATGTAAAGTGTAATAAGTCAAACTTACAATATTGTATTATCTTATTTATATACTTTTGTGATGAATTATATATAAATTTATGATTTAAATATGTTTATTTGTGTTTACAATAACAAAATAGCATTCAACAGATTTTTGCACTTTTTCTTTATAGACATTTATATAGAAGAATAAAGGGTTTATTTTTCTATAATGCTTTGTACTTTGTTTTTAAACCCTATTTTTCTTTTACTAACATCATCACCATTGTGACCTGTGCATTAAGTGGTGGACATACAAATTGCAAAATTTGACCTGTGGTGAAAAAAAAGATTGCCAATTCCTGCTCTAGATATTAGCTGTCTCCTTGGTAACACAGATTATCACCTTATCCACATCTTCTTTCTGGAGAACATTATTCAGCCATTTATATTCTCATATCTTTTAGAATTGCAGTGGGCTAAATGGAATGACCTATGATTATGGCTCTTCTGATCTGAATATCTGCTTTCATGAAGGACTTCATTCCTGATCCTATCTCAAATTCTGTGCACTCATTCCAACTGGGGTTCTTAAAGGTGTATTAACCACACTACCGGCCAATACGTCTATAGACGTCAAGGTTATCATGGATGCGAAGTGCATATTAAAATTGTAATACCATTGATATTACATTGAAATATATGATGGATACGAAGCACATGAAGATGCATATTTGATACATAATGGCCAGTTAGATGGTTAAAGCAGTCTAGTATAAGAATATAGTATATGTATGACTAAACAAACACATGTAATAACCACAGTAATAAGTTTGTGTGTGTTTATTTAGTCATGAATTCTCCACAGGTTTCATTGTATAATATTTAACCTTTATATCAATGACATAGCCAGTGGATTGCAGGGGGAAATTCAGTTGTTTGCGGATGATGCGAAGCTGGGAAGGATTATTAGTAATAGTGCAGATGTGGTAGCCCTGCAAGAGGATTTAAATAAGCTAGATAGATGGGCAAATAAATGGGGGTGTCAGTTTAATGCAGCAAAATGTAAGGTCTTGAGGTTTGGGAAACATCGATGGGATGCTGCATACTCTATGGGAGGAGTTATACTGGAGGAAGTAGGGGAGACAAGAGATCTGGGGTTGATGATTGATAGAAACCTGAAGTTTAGGGGACATATTGCAAAGGTGGTGAAGGTAACACAGAGGATTGCTGCTATTATGAGAAGGACACTGACCTGCAGAGATAAGAGGGTTATCATTCCGTTGTATAAGTCTCTGATCAGACCACACTTGGACTATTGTTCTCAGATTTGGTCCCCAGGATTTGAAGGGGATAAATTAACTGTGGAAAGGATACAAAGACGGATGACGAAGATGGTTTCAGGACTGTACAAGGATAGTTATGAGGATCGGCTGAGAGAATGTGGACTGCAGAGTTTGGTGGATAGAAGAAGGAGAGGTGATATGATTGAGACTTTTAAACTGTTGAGAGGTGGTTACAGGGTTGACACTGGGGAGTTCTTTCGCTTGGTTGAACAGCAGGAAGGAGTGATGACAAGAGGCCATCCCTGGAAGTTATGAAAGGAAACTGTGAGCAAGAGGGTAAGGAGTGGTTTCTTTGTGTGGAGGGTGGTTGAGGCGTGGAATGCATTGCCTGATGGAGTGGTGGGAGTGAGAACGGTCAGTGAGTTTAAAGAGTGGTATGATAGACTTTGTGTTTCTCAGGGGGGGGACTCCCCTCGATGAGTCTTGACAGACTTTATGTCTTAGGAAGGACCTCCCTTGATGAGTCTTTTGACTCCTTGGAGGCCTGAATGATAATAATAATAATAATATAGTATATGTATATCCCAGGTGGCTGAAGTCAAAAATTCCAACTCTCATGCAATCCACAGCATCTGCAAAAAAAAAAAAAAAAAAACTTTGAAAAGACCAAATGTGAAAAACTTGTCTCTTCCTAAATAGTGGATACATCTGCTCTTTCATTTGTCCACTCTATCAACATCTGGATAATACCCTCATAACATTACCAAAGATATGATTGATCTCCTGGCAGCATTCTTCTTTTCCAACAAGGTAAATTACCTCCCACCATAACAAAAAAAAAAATCACACCACATGCCTTCTTTGGTCTTTTACCAGAAAGAATCACTAGAAGAATCCTTAATAGCTTGGATACCAACTAGTCTTCCAATCCTGACAGTATTGGCAGCGAAGAAGTAGGAACTGTAGTCAGCTCATCCCAAAGAAAGTGGGTAAAAGTAAGCCATCAAATGAATTGTTCTATTGTTTTTATATCAGTTTTTATAAGTAATGGAGAAGGTCATCAACAACCATAATTTTTATCACATTGAGATCTACAGATTAATCGACCTCCAACATGGATTCTATCATTCTCATTCCAAAGCATGTCATCAGGTTTGGCATAATTTACTTACTTCAACTACCATCTTGTCTGCTTTTCACCTTTTGCAATTGAATTTTCCATTATACTCGCTTCAGAGTTTCCATTTTGCTTTAAATACTTTCTTTGCTATTCTCCATTAAGGCAAGGACAGTCTAATATATTTCATTTCTTAAAACACAATGCCATCTTATGGTCATCAGTATCACATCAAACAACTGGATCTTTGAGTCATTATCTATGTCACAAGCTTCATATCCATCTTTATTTGCTCCAATTTATGTAAGAAATTTCTGTGTGGCATACTTTTGGATGCCTTTGCAAAGTCCCAGAGTATTATGATGTAGCTTTTTTTATGTGAATCCTCTCCACAAAAAGTTGTAAACCTATAATGTGTTAGTTTAGTACTATGGGTAGGCTGAGTGTTGATTAATTCAGAAACTGCTCTAGAGATACAACATAGAACTTTTTCAAGCCACATCAGGTCTCTAATAAACAGGGTGGTAGTTTCACACCAGACGAAATTCATCTACCGCCTGAAGACATTTACCCCGTACTCTTTGTTGGGTTAGAACCCATAGCTTGTTAGTTGGGCTAGTGTTCCTGCTCTTCAACTGCCACTTTATTATATAGAAAGTGATTAAATTGCTAAGGCAAGACTTACCCTTCAGCAAGATGTGTATCCCCACCACTACCAATAGTGTTTCGTGTTCTTGTCCATACATTCTTGAATTCTGGCCTTAACTACTTTTACCAGCACTCTTAAATGCTGACTGATCTATAATTTTTTACTTCTATCTTTAGATCTCCTTTATACAAAGGAACAACTTGCTTTTTCTTTTTTTTTCTTTTTTTTTTGCATCCTGTTGGTGCTGAGATTTAAATTAAACAATATCAGCAACACTGTCAAATTGTCTTGGACTTGTAATCCACATTGCAACATCCCATGTAATACTATTATCATATTCATATCAAGATTTCATAATATCCTAAGAGCACCTCCAGTTCAACTCCCTCTGTTCTCACATCAGTCATTGTGTTCTACATATAAATGATACATGATCACTCAGTAATTAGAACTTCCTAGTTGTTTTTTTTTCTTCTTCTATCACCTTCCTGCAATCTCACTGCTGGTTTGGTTGGCCATTGGCATGTATGATTGATTGTTTTTAGTTGGATTTTTAAGTTGAGACCCTTCCCTTCTTATTGGTGGCCTTAAGTGGCTTGAAAAAGTTTCCTGTTTAGTCTCTAGAATAAGGTTTCCAGTATAATTCTAGAATAAGGTTTCTAGAATAAACTGTTAGAAAATGTTTTGGTTAAGAAATAATATACAGTAATATAAGGCATCATTATGATAAAGAATGTAAAAAAACATTTGATCCCAGACTAGTGAATTTAGGAAAAATAAAATCAGCATTTTGAATGCCTCTTTGATTGATCAATATGTATATATATAATTATATATATATATATACATATTGATCAATCAAAAAAAAAAAATATATATATATATATGTTATGGATAATGTAATAAATCCGGTTATTATTAATACAAACCAAATAACAAGGTTAAAGTGAATAATTTATGAGAATTAATCACATGAACCGATAATTATTAATAATTCCCAGAGGAGTCTGGTAAATGAAATAAAAACATGTTTTATAAAAAATATTTTATTTAATAGCTGAAAAAATAGGAGATAAATACCTTATTATATGATTATATTGTTGTCCGGTTAAAAACAAATTACTTATTTTTGCAGGAAAGACCTCTGTGGCACTTGGAATTACAAAGGATTTCTGACTTTTTACATTTGCAGTGATTTGAGTTACAATGGGCTGTACAATTGCAATATTGGAAACCATGACCACCTAAATTAGAATTCTTGCATTCCCTTAGACTTATCTCAATATCAGGAACTTCGTTAACTGAAATAAAAGTTTCCTTACAAACGGTAAATTCATTCCTCGAATAGAGTTGGTTTAAGATACCATATTTTATACCTAATATATATAGGTTTTCATTCTCAATAGAAATTATAACAGCTATAATATTCCAGTTATTGGTCTTAGCCCTGTCTGTGTCTGGAATTCTTATCCGAACATTTTCTCCTACATTTGCAATTGGACATTTAGTCATTGAAAGCCGTAACATTTTTTCAGCTTGCTTCTTAAGTGACTGCTTAGCAGAGTTTCGAAATTCTTGAATTTTTTTTCTGTGATTTCATTGAGTGCAAAAGAAGTACTTTCCTTACTTTTTTCATTATTTTCTAATTCAACATTACTTATTTTTTTTATTTTGTTATCTTCCTTGTCGATTGTTCCTGTTTCAGAAGAATGTTGTTTTCCTTCGATTTGGCTAACACTTGTTTTTGTTTGGATCTCCAACAGATAAGTCTTCACTCATATCATATATTTCCACTTCTACATTCTCACCGTTCTCTGTCCTAATACCGCTTTCCCTCTCTGAGATTATCTTCTGACATTAAACATCCTTATTAGTTTGATCTTTTAATATCATCTCAAGATCTTCTTCACTCGTGATTTCTGACAAGGTATCGACTGGTAAGTATGTTTTCAAACCTACCTTAGCTTTATAGCCAAACATAGCTTCATAGGGACTGCGATATATTCCAGAGTGATGTGCTCTGCTTTTCATAAATTGAATGCATTTTATACCTTCCAACGATTTTGTTGTTTTATTTGTTTCAAGCCATGTGGATAACATTTTTTCAATGTCTTGGTATTATTACATTTACCATCAATAGTTGGGAAGTCTTAATAATTACCAGTTTATGTGATTAATTCTTGTAAATTATTTACTTTAACCTCATTATTTGGTTTGTACGGTCCAAGTAATTGGTTTATATTAATAAGTACTGGCTATTATTAATACAATTATGAACTGGTAATTATTAATACTTCCCAACTATTGATGGTAAATGTAATAATACCAAGACATTTAAAAAATGTTATCCACATGGCTTGAAACAATATTTAAGCTGTTGAAGGGTTATTATCGTCTTAATACTGAGGAGATTTTTCAAAAGGTAGAATGATGGAAAGGAACAAGGACAAGCGGTCATCTCTGCAAGTTGCAAAAGGAGGTGGTGAGTAAAAGAGTAAGAAGTAAGTTTTTTGCATGGTGAATAGTAGGAGCATGGAATGTATCTCCCTTAGAGGGTGGTGAACGTGCAGACTATGGATGATTTTAAGGAGTGATATGATAGATTTTTTGTTCACTAGTGTTGACCTCCTGTGATGAGTCTTCTGACTCCATGAGCGTCAAGAAAATAATACTAATAATAAACCTTTAAAAAACTGGATCTCCACAGATAATCTTTCTGCTTTTCTTGCATATTTTTCCAGCTGTTCTGTGGTACCCCTTTTCAATCTAAGCTGCTTTATTTCTTTAACTAATTTGTTTATGGTATGGTACAATTCTCATCATGACGGGAGGAATCTTTTATGGACTTTTTCAATCGAAGGTGAGTTAGCCAATCTCATACAGAGGTAGCAGGGTTTTTTTCTCCCGTAAACTCGGGTTTTTCATCCCGCATACAGACAAATCGGCCCTTCAGAATACACACAATTTACAGACAAAAAATACTAGTTGTGGTGGTGGTGGGCGGTAGATGGTGTTGATGGAGATAATTTGTAGTAGAGGTTCGGTGTAGTGGTTGAGACAGTTGTAGGTGTCCTCCCACGATGAGTCTTCAGACTCCTTGGAGGTGTCAGGAATAATAATAATAAATTCATTGAATAATAATAATTTGCAACTAATTTCTCAGCACTTGGCCTCACTCTTTTTATATATGATATGTTTTTTATAAATTCATTACAGTTAACAATTACTGTGATTCGAAAATGTTTTGTCAGCTTTCCATGATTCTATTATATTTAGCTCATAATTTTTTTTCATATATTCTGAATATTCTCATCAAGGATGCATACAAAAACATATATATATTATGTAAAAATAAGCAGAACAAAATTAAATGATGAATACTAGTTAAGGAAAGCCGAATGTTTGAAAACAATGACGTCTTACTCGTTCTTCATAGCATCTCACATTTCATTGTAGGCATGATGTTACATGAAAGACTAAACTTGTTTAGATACTGCAAAAACAAATGGAAAATAAATCATCATCATCAAATTCCTGCCATGTACCCTCAAGGGGTGTACAGGATATGACAGTACTACATGAAAAATTACATCATTACTAACTTCCTATCTACAATTTTCCTCCAAATCAGTCTGTTACTTGTCAAAACTCCAACATTATCAGATCTTATATTTCTATCGTCTAAGGCACTTTGTACCATATCAATCCACCTATATCTTGGTCTTCCTCTTGGTCGTTTTCCTGCCAACCTGGCAGAGAACACTTGTTTTGCAAATCTTTCCTCTCCCATTCTATTTAAGTGACCATACCATCTGAGATTAGCTCTGCTAACGCATTCCTGGATGCTGACAATGTCAAGTTCTTTCCTAATATCCTCATTTTTAATATGATATTGCCATTGATGCCATCTGTTCATGCCTCTAATCTTTCTCAGGACTCTCATATCTGCGGTCTCTAGTCTTTGGTCAAGTGTTTTACTTCTGACCCAGCTCTCAGATCCATAAGTTAAAATTGGTTTGAACACTGTCTTGTATACAGCTAATTTAGTGTTCCGACTAATTTCTTTCTTATTCCATATGAATTTATTCAATTGACTTCCCGCCATACCAGCTTTGCTGATTCTGTTGTCTATTTCTATATTTAGTTTACCATCTTCAGTAAAAATTGTGCCTAAGTAGCTGAAATGTTTTACTTGTTCCACAGGTTCTCCATTCACAACACAGTTGACATTTTCAATGATTCTGCCTATTTTCATTGTCTTTGTCTTTTTATTGCTGACCTTCATACCATATCTATTACAACAGCTATTCAATTTAGTCAGAGAATCTTGCAGACTTGTAGCGGATTTATTTAGAAGTATAACATCATCTGCATAAAGCAAAGAGCTGACATTAACATCTCCAATTTTGATATCAGGTTTAATACCACATTCCTTCATAATGTGATCCATATAGATAATGAATAACAGAGGGGATAATGTACATCCTTGTCTCACACCAGATTTAACATTAAACCATCTTCCTGTACTTCCTTCAATTCTAACTGCTGACTCACAACTCAAATAAAGACTTGATATAATGCCCCATTGACACCATATAACTGCAGCGTATTGAATAGCTCTCTCTTGGCACCTTGTCATATGCCTTTTCCAAATCGACAAAACTTAAATACAGATCTTTGTTATATTCCCATGCTTTCTCGACTATTTGCCGTAAAGTGAAGATCTTATCCTGACAGCCTCTATTTGGCCTGAATCCAGCTTGTTCTTCACCAAGCTTTTCTTCCACAATTCTTCTCAACCGTTTCTCAAGTATACTTGCATAGATCTTGCCATTAACACTCAGTAGGGAAATACCTCTGTAATTCTCACATTCAGTTTTATTTCCCTTTTTATATATGGGTACCATGAGAGCTCTACTCCAATCATCGGGAATTCGTCCCTCTGTCCAGGCTTTCTGAACTATGCAGTGCAGCCACTGTAAGACTCTTATACCACCATACTTCAGCATTTCTGGTCAAATATCATCTACTCCTGCTGCCTTTCCACATTTCAAGCCTTTGGTGGCTTTTTCTACTTCAAGTATGGATATGTATTCCTGACTGCATGCCTGGTCAGTGTTTTTTCCACTGTGCTGTCATCACTGCTTGTTTCATTTAGCAGTTTTTCAAAGTAATTACTCCATACTTCAAGGATATCTTTTTCTCCTGCTTTCATTTCACCTTTATCATCTCTAATTCCTTTTACAGCACTCTTTCCTCCATTCCTAAGCTTCTTCAACAACCTCCAGAATATTTTGCCACCTTCTTGATATTTATTTTCTATATTCTTGCCAAAGTCCTCCCATGACTTTTGTTTAGCTAGTTTTGCACAGTGTTTAGCATTCTTGCATTTGTCTCTATATTCTCTAAGAGCACAAGCTGACTTATTTGACAGGAACTTTTGATATGCTTTCTTCTTTTCCTTCACTGCCTCTTTAACTTCCTGTGTCCACCAGGGAGTTCTGATTTTTTATCCTTGCACACAACCTCACCACATGCCTCTCTGGCAGAATCAATCAATGTTTCCTTCACAGTTTGCCACTGAATCTCCAAGGTTTGATTCCTGTTCTCAAACTCTTTCATTTTCTTTTCAATAATATTTCTGTATTTTAGTCTACAGTTCACATCTGAGAGCTGCTCAACTTTTATTCGCTTTAAAACTTTCTTACATGTTATTCTTTTCAATATGAAATTCAATTTTATCCTGCTCAAGTCTAAATAGTGATCACTTCCAATTTCAAATTCTCTGTACACTCTGGTGTCCTGCACCAGGGAGAAAACATCACTATCAACAATAACATAGTCACTGAGACTTTTCTTATTCCTAGCCTCTTCTCTCCATGTGAATTTGTGCACATTTTTATGTTGGAACATGGTGTTAGTAATAACCAGTCCATGTCCTGAGCAGAAATCCAACAGATATTTGCCATTATTATTAGCTTTGCTCTTTTCTCCAAATTTTCCCAAAATATTTTTGTATGTCTCACAATCATTTCCTACTCTGCTATTTAGATCCCCAACAAGGACCAACTTTTCCTTTTTCATTGTGTCAGTTGCTTTTTCTAAAGCCTCAAAAAATTCCTCCACTTCTACCTTAGTAGAACCTTCTGTGTGACCATAGGCACAAATAAGTCTCATTGTCCAGTTCCCCATTCTCATATTTGCCCACATTACTCTACTTGAGACTGACTACCATTCAAGAAGATTAGCCTCGTATTTTGTGTTGAATACTATGGCTACTCCTTCTTTTCCTTGATTGTCATTGCCTGAATATAACATTTTGTATTTATTGCTCAGAAAGATCTCACCAGTTTTGGTCTTTTTTGTTTCAGTCACCCCTATTATGTCGATCTGGTACTTATCTAATTCCTCAGCTAGCTCCATTTCTTTGCCATTCAGGCTTCTTACGTTGATAGTACCGATGTTTAACTCTGGTGATGTTGAGTTGGGGTTTGTTTTCAGATTTGTTCAAGTAACTGACTTTTCGCTGTTCGCCCTGGTTCCCTGGCGAAAAGAACGGGGGCCTTGTTTAACCGGGCGGCGCCCCAGCCGGCATGAAATTTTGTCATGTTGTACCATCATTTTTTATTTTGGTTTAACCAATAAGAATACAATTTGGTCGGTTAAATCCCAAATTGCCAGCCCATCCTCGTTCGTTCAGTATCAAAGTAGATACCCAACAGGGTGCACCACGAGAAGGTGAGGATTGGACATTAGGTCAGAAGCCCTGGTCGGTTCTCCGCATTCCTTTAAAGGCTATGTGGAGGTCTCCTCTCAGTTATACAGCTTTGACCCTTCTAAATCATAAAGGTTGCTATTAAAAATCATAAAAAATCAGTGAAATTTGGAATCATTGGTTGACACTTTATTAGTTAGGAATTTGATTCTTTCTTCAATTTAATTACTTCAATTATTGTAGATTGCAGTATTAAAATTTATGCTTAAATTAATTGATTTTTTTTTAAATTTTATTGCAGGTTTCCATGGAAGAATAAATAGACACAAACAGATGAATGTTTTCTAAATCTGAGAGAGGATTGATCATCTTTTATAAATTGTTTTAATTTAATTTTTAAACACGTAACTTGCTTACTGATAATTTGTGACCATGATTTTCTCACTAAACCTTGCAAAACTGGAATTATACTGCATGAAAAAAGGATTAACTATAATTCTTAAAAAAGGACCCTTTTATATGAACAATTAAGATATTCTGTTTCAGATACATGTTACTTTACCATTTAATGTGATTTTTTGCGATGCACATTTATTACATTTTTTTTAGTCAGGAAATGTCTCATTAAGAAAAAATTCCCAGTGTTTGTGGGAAGTATTTCTATATAGTTTAGTACCAAAAAAAAAGCTTTTTATTTGTTTTTAATTATGAACATCATTTAAACTGGCTTTCATTTCAGTGTTTTTATAGATTTTATCATTTACCATTCTGACAACTATGCTTCTCTCTTTGACTGTTTATTATTAAAAGTTGATTTCATACAATCATCTGACTAGGAATGTTGGACTGAGTATACTGGAACTAGGAGAAAATGAGTTGGGATAATAGTTTAATTGCTAAGTATATAATTTTTATCTATAGCATCCATAAGTGGATTGTATATTCTGTTGATGGAAGAAGTGGAGCAAACAAAGTTTTTTTTACAGTAATGGTGGGTGAAGTTGAAGTTTAAGGGACACATTAAAAGGATGGCAAAAGACATCCCAGAGAGTGGTTGTAATCATAAGAATGATGTCAATGAGGAGAAATAAGGTATAAAGCCCTGATCTGACCATGTCTGAATTACTGTGCTCAGATCTGGTGTCCTGAATTTGAAGGGGAACAAAGTAACTTCAGAGAGAGTACAAAGACAGGTAACAAAAGTAATATCAAAACTCTGGAAAGTTGTCTATCAGGACAGAGTGAGGGTTGTAGGCTACAGAGTTTAATAGTCATTGGCCTGATTGGTCATGTGATAGGATCTATGTTCTCCAACTAATAGGTCATGGGTTTGAATCCCCCTACAAGCATGGATGTTTATGAATGTCTTTAGGTGGGAAATAAATTTTTATCACCCAGTGCTACCACCCTGCTCATTGGGACTAAACTAGCTTGAAAGAGTTTCCATGTCTGTCTTCTAGAACAGCGCTTCCGAAACTGTGGGCCGCAGTCCCCTTGGGGGCCATTAGTTTTGTTGAGGGGGGGGGCATGAAATAATGAAAACAAATTTAAAATGTTTTAAGACTAAGTAGATATTTTTTATCTTAAAAGAAACGTATTAATTTTTATTATTTATTATTTCTTTTTTGTTATTTTTTATATTTTAACGAAAAAATTCACACATTGGTGTTGGTTCACAAATTTTGCTTCCTGTGTATTTCGGCGCTTAATGAATATTAGTAAATATATGCTTATTTGTATAAGTTTCATTTCAAAGGTATTGATAAGAAGCACAAAAGAAGCTTACAAACGCAAAATCTTGCGCTCATTTAAAATACCCAAGTTTTTCGCACTTTAAATTGTTTCATTGCTAGTGTACACAGGTGTGGCGATGCGTGGGAAAGAAATACGCTTGGTGTGTATGTTTTGTATTGAATATAAATACAATAAATATTATATAATATATATCTGTATTAGATTTTTTTTTCGATTGGGCTGTGAAATCTTTTAATTTCTCAGGAATCTTTTAATTTAGAAATCTCAATTTCTAAAATGAGTTTAGATATATATGTGTATATATATATATATATATATATATATATATAAGGAAATGGATGGTGATGTGGTCTCATGAGCAATTAAGCAATATTTGTCGGTTGGACATTGGAGAGATTTTTTAAATGGTAAAATAAGGGTGAGAGATAAGGATGTGGAGCCATCTCGAAATTGCACAAGGAAATAGTGAGCAAGAGAGTGAGAAGTATATTTTTCTCCATTAAGTGGCAGGTACATGGAATGCATTGTCTGAGACAGTAGTCAAAGTGCAAAAGCTGGATAAGTTTTAAGAGTGCTATGAAGCAGGTTTCCCTCAGTGAACCACTCACAACTCCATAGAGAGCCTGGATGATGATAAATATCTTCTCTTTGTCACAGCTATAGCTGAGTAGTGGTGGTAAGGATGATTTATGGGAAGAAGGAAAAAGTAACCCTATAGAAAAGATTTTTAATAAATTTATTTGGTTTAATATTTCATTTGAAATATTAAAATTTCAAATTAAATATTAAATGCAGTATTTCATATAGCAAGGGTTATAGCAAGTTGCTGCATCCTGTAAGGACAAGTATTTATGCCTGTAGATCTATTTGTTCACAGATCCAGGTTGTCTATTTTGAGAGATGAAAAACTTGAGTTACTTGGAGAAAATACTCTCCATCTCCGTATGAGACCAATTAGGTTACCATTTGATTGAAAATACCTGATTAGAGGTTCTTCATGTCATAAATAGGATTTGAACCCAGGTCATCTTTCCAATCAAAGGGCTTGTCTATACCAACTGATCTATGGAGATTTGCTTAATAATATAGAGTGCAACTAAATTTTTTTTTCAAGCTTCAGCTGTGATTAAGCTGAAAGTGTTATTGTAGAAGAAATAATTCTGTGGTTGAGTCTGTGTTCATTTCTGAGAACAGCACTTGATTTAGTTTTAACTGTGAGTTAAATCCCGAGTTGTATTTTATTTCAGAAATCCCTTCCTCATAGTATGATCACAACTACACCAGATTTGATCCTGTCAACTATATAAAGCATTTTGCTAACGTTTCTGAACAGAGGGTGAGCTAATCAATTAGGTCAATCAGCATTATATATATATATTAGGATTACCAAGTAATTTTATAAACTTGGTTATTTTACTCCTAATCCCAAGTAAGCAAACAGTTAAGTTTGTGCCTGAACGTAGTTCAAGTCTAAAGGTGGTGCAACACCAGGGCAACTCATTGTAAAGGTGGGCAAAGCTCTGATCACTATTCTAAGTATTTTCCATAATGTAAAGCACATCTCACTAAGAGCTGTATACTGCAATACATTATGGGTGGGGTCACTACCCAGACCAGTTTCAACCTTTTTTGAGGTCTCCTCAGTGAGTAGCTAGACCCTAAATACCAAGGTTTTAGTAATACAGAGCCTTATCAACTTTACCTATACAAGTTGCTACAAGGTGTTTTTATTTTGAATAAGAATCTCTGGAGGAGATATAGATGTAAATAAGTTTTTTTACCTTGGGAATAATGTATATTAGAGTTACCAAGGGTTACCCACCTTTACAATGAGTTGCCCTGGTGTTGCACCACCTTTAGACTTGAACTACGTTCAGGCACAAACTTAACTGTTTGCTTACTTGGGATTAGGAGTAAAATAACCAAGTTTATAAAATTACTTGGTAACCCTAATATACATTATTTCCAATAAAAAAACGTATTTACATATATACAGGAATACTTTGTATAGCGGGTTTTGGCCTAACGCGGTTTTTATTGTTACATACACTAACATTGTCAACACTGACTCCCGGGCGCCGCAAGTGACAGTCGAGAGCCATGTTTATGCAGTAGTTATTTGATTGGTTCTCATGTAGACACATTCTTTCCCCGCGGCATTTTATTATTTACGTTAATATTAGTATTTAATATTTTTTTATTATTTAAGTATGAGTGAAAAGAGACGAAACAAACAAGACAATGTTGGAGTAACAAAAAAATGCAAGTAGTTGACATTAGAGAAGAAACTTGAAATTATAAAATGTCACGAGAATGGCGCTTCGTTTGCTAAAATAGCACATGAGAATTCAATGAATGAGTCATCTGTACGAAGAATTATTCAGAGCAAAGAAAAGATTAAACAACATGGAACGAGCACCGCTTCTTATATGTCAAAAGTGATCACGAGAAATCGATCTTCTACAATGGAAAATATAGAACGCCTTCTAATGATCTGGATTGAAGATTGTAATCAGAAAAAGATTCCTTTGAGTCAAATGATAATCCAGGCAAAAGCAACAAGTCTATATGACAAAATAAAAGAAAATGAAGGCGGCACAACCAGTGAAACCTTTATAGCAAATCGCAGGTGGTTCTACAGTTTCAAAAAGCATATGGGACTCCATAACGTAAGAATCCAAGGTGAAAGCGCAAGTGCTGACACTAAATCTGCAGAATTATTTCCCAGTGAATTGAAGGAGCTTATTGAGAAGGAAGGCTACACAGATGATCAAATTTTTAACACTGATGAGACTGGCTTGTTCTGGAAAAGAATGCCATCGCGCACATTTCTTGCAGAGAAGGAAAAAACGCAAGCTGGGTATAAAGTGTCAAAAGACCGCTTGACACTTTTACTAGGAGGTAATGCATCAGGTGATTTAAAATTGAAGCCACTGCTAGTGTACAGAGCTGAAAACCCAAGAGCTCTTAAGGACTTCAAAAAGAACAATTTACCTGTTCGTTGGCGTTCGAATAAAAAAGCGTGGGTGACTCGTTCAGTTTTCGAAGCGAAGACTGGTTTAAAACTTGTTTTTGCCCTGATGTTAAAAGCTATTGTAAAAAGAATTCCTTTTAAAAATTTTCTTTTATTAGACAGTGTGCAGACCATCCAACTCTATTGACTAACTTTGATGAAAATGTCAAGATTCATTTTTTCCCTCCAAACACAACATCAATTCTGCAGCCGATGGATCAAGGCGTTATCTCCACTTTCAAGGCTTACTATTTAAGATGAACTTTTGCTCAAGCTATTAAAGCTGCAGCAGAAGAAGATTCTTGGACTTGGAGTGAATTTTGGAAGAAATTTAACATAAAAGATGCCATTCAAAATATTTATGAATCTTGGCAAGATTTGACTCAAAGCAACATGAGAGCCATATGGCATAATATCTTGCTGCATTGTTCAAAGGACTTTGTTGCTTTTGTAACACAGACATCTCAACAGAAATTGTGCAGATGGGCAAAGATCTTGGTTTTACAAGTTTCGATTGTAACAATGTGAACGAATGTATTGATTCTCATTCAAATGATCTGGATGATGAAACCCTTTTGGAGTTGGAACAACAAACAATGAGCCTATGAAGCAGAAGAAGAAGACGAAGATGACCCCACTGATGTCATGGTTGAAGAATTTTCCTTTGCTGACCTTTCAACTCTTGTGAGAAAAATCGACAAAGCTTCCGACTTTCTCATAAATGCCGACCCGAATTTGGAAAGAAGCATCAAAGTGAGACAAAGTCTCAATAATGCCATCAAATGCTACAGAGATGTACTTGAAGAGACAAAGAAGCAAGGATGGTTCAACGAACACTAAAAGACTACTTTAGTAAAAAGTAAATTACTGTACGGTAAAATTGAAGCAATATTTGTTTTGTTTTCTACAACTTTTTTATCAGATTAAAAGGATTTTATTTGTTATTCAGTTAATAAAAATAACATTTTTTTTTCATTTTTAAAGATTTTTATTATCCTAAATTTTTGTAATAAACAAATTAAATTGAAAACCTTTATAAATAGACCTCGAACAATGCGGTTTTGCATAGCGCAGACTCTTCTTGGAACCAATTAACCGCGCTATACAAGGTATTCCTGTAGATATATATATATATATACACACACACACACACATACAGGGTGTCCCATAAATTTGTAAATATTTCAATAATTCATAAAAATCGGAAAAATTGGTATATTAGACTGCAGTTTGCATGAAAGTGAATCACAAAGAAGGAAATTTTTTTTTTTTTTTAATCCAAGCTGCAACCACTGGGGAAAAAATTTAGTTCAAATTTTGCCATATGAGGGCGACAGCTGTGAACAGAATGGTATTAAAAACTTATTTATTCTTATGCAGTAATTGTTCGTATCTGCTGGCACAAGTAATTACATGCTGTAAGCAGGTGAGAATGCCACTTACTGAAGCATGGAGCATATCCAATGGATGCAAGCAACTCCACAGGGGAATGGCATCTTTTATATCCACTAAGGAAAATAGGTTGCTCAGATATGCTCGGGATTTTAAATAGCCCCACAACCAAAAATCTACTGGTATCATTCAGGGAACGAGGGGCCATGCAGAGTTGCAATTACACCTGATAAGCTGTTCTTGACCAAATGTGCTGATGAGGAACTGCTTCTTGGGAGATGTGATATGGGATGGCATAGTGTCCTGCATGAAGGTGACTATGTGAAGAACTTTTTTTTCCCTGCAAGCATGATACCACGTTTTTCATAGTGGTTGCAAGTAGCGCTGTGCATTTATTGAGCTCGTCTTCAAGTCCCTTGTTGCACATGACTCTTCAAAGAAAAAGGGACTGACAATGACAGATGCAATGAAGCCACACCAAAATGTGAGTTGCGGTGAATGCAACGGCTCCTCTGTGTAGGTGTGTGGATTGTCCTTCGCCCAAATTTGACAGTTATGCGCATTAATTGCCCCATGCAATAAAAAATGCGATTTGTTTGTCCAGAAGGATGTACAGCCATTGTGGATTTTCTGCAACTTTTGTCAATACCCACATTGCAAATTCTTCCCACTTAGTGGTATCACTTGTTAATAGTAGGTGAAGAGATTGCAGCTTGTATGGATACAAGTCTGTATTCCACACTATGAAGGATGTGGAATACAGACGTTTTCACTATGCCCATAATTCTTGCAGCTTCCTGTGCATTCATTGCTTACACCGCTCGTTTATTGTGTCGCAATACCACAGCACTGGTATGTTCTTTGGATAACATTGGTCTGCTAGTGCCAGGGTGATCTGACAAACTTCCAGTTTCCTCAAAACGTCATATCATAGACTATAGTCTGGCAGGAGTGATAGGACCTTGACATTTCTTCATTCTTTTCTACGTTCAAAACTTTCATAAAGCGTCCGCTACCAATTCCTCCCATATGTAAAACAACTTTACTAACAATGCCTTATCCACCAATGTCAGCAACACAGCAACAAACCTTTCTTTTCACAAAACCAATTCTGTTTGCACCAATGACTGGGAATTCACACACATTTATTACGAGCTGCCAGCGGTACACTCTGCATTTTATAGGACTCTCATTTGCTCATATCTCACAAATGAGGCACATGGTACAGTGCTCTCTATCAGTGAAAATTTGAACTAAAATCCAAAAATACTCCCTCCTTGTGATTTACTCTCGTGCAAACCACACGCTGATATACCAATTTTTCTAATTTTTATGAATTATTGAAATATTTACACATTTATGGGACACCCTGTATATAAGTGAATATTTGTTTGTATGTTGTACATATTTGCACTGCTGATCTTATGACCAGCAAATGCCTTCACTTTTTGAGAAAGCCCACAGGTTATACTTTAATGCCAAATTTTTACCTCTTATAGTTTTTTCTCATCCCAGGAAATCACATAAATACATTGGTTATGATATTCCACCTGCCATGATATAGATATTTTTGTCATAATTGTATATATTCTAATATATAATCATTAAAACTTAAAGGTAACAGAATAAAAAGAACAAAAGAAAGGATATTTTTATGACAGCTGTTTCAAATAAATGAATGGTCAGAAGTAAACTGCTTTTAAAATGATTGTTGTACTAGAGCTAGTCTTAATTTAATCAATTAAATTATATGCCACAAAACATGAGCTACTATTGGTATTTAGTCTTATTTATTTTTTTTTTTAACTTTTCAGTTGGAGAGCTTCAGAAATTATTTATTTGTACTGACATAATAATTTTTTGCAGTTGTACATAAATATATTAAAGCTTTTTGAGTTACTGGATTGCTGTAGGCAGTTTAATTAAATGGTCTGTTTTTGAGAAATTATATTTTCTGACATTGGTAAATGTTTCAAAAGTTACAGAAACAGAATTCATACCATAAAAGTATCTTCAAATGCAAACCATAATGCTGCATCATGATCTATTGAAACTAGGAACTCAAACAAGGCTTATAAATGAATGAAATAAAATCTCTTCCTCTAAATTAAATTAAATTTGTGTTCCATTTGAGATACGAAAATCTTTTGTAAAGAAAGCTAGTATTTACTTTGAATGCAAAACATAAAAGTAAAAAAAGATGTTAGCTCTTGAACCATATGTGGGCTTTCTCTGATGAGTCTTTGACCTTCATGGGGTTTGAAGACTCATCACAGAAAACCCACACTAACCATTATTCACACTATACTGATTATATTTCTCCTCAAGCTCATTCACTGACAGTGCATACTCACAAATTAAACCAACAATCCTTTCCACTTCTTCGGTACTCTCCAAACAAATACACTCTTGTTAACTTCACCTTTACTCAACTTCTTCTCTTGCAATCTATTGAAAAATTTCTGAACTTAACTTATAAAAGTCCCCTTACTAACTTACAATTCACTATCGTATCCCTCTTTTCTGTCTGTAAACTCAAATTTGTATCTGACAAATCTTATTCTCCTCGTAAGAAACTCATAATGTTGTCTATTTCTGCAAATGGGACCTAGTAAATAAGTATTCCTGCCTTAAAAGTGTATCCTCCCTAGTTGGAGGAAATGCCAACTAGACTTCTGTTTAGTAGATGTCTTTCATTACCCAGTGAAATACTAGTTTTGAAGATGTGAAGTGGCTACTTCCATATTTCATCTTCAGTTTCTGTCCCTCCCCCTCTCTTCCTTTTCAAATGAAGTGTGGATGATGGTCTTGTTGGGGATGCTCATCACACTGTTATTATTGAACTAGGGAGCATAATCCAAGCATATCTTCTCCCTTTGAGAGCACAGCTGTAAAACAGTTTTCTGCAGGCTGGTGGCAGGATAGTACCAAGATTAAACCTAAGTAACATGTGTTAGAAGCTTCCCCAATCAGTTGGTGAATAATCCTGCTGCATACTTTGTCAGGTCATGCCTTGAGGGAGTCCGAGTATAGCATTGTGCAGTGGTGGCCACTGTCCAAGGCTACACTTGGATTGAAGTCAGGCACTCTCTGTTTAAGTTATGTGCACAAGTCTCTCACTTCAGCTACATCAAATCTTAACAAGAACGTTAGGCATAAAAAGCTTAGTATTGCTGCAGATATTAAAAAAATCTTCGATAAAAACAACAGAAATGAACATAAAATATGAAATACAACAAAAATGTAGAAAATAATAAAAATATACCAAAATAACATCAAATCATTTCTTCCAATAAAAAACACTTCCACATTGATTTCACCAACACATAAGATGTATCAATACAAACATTAATGACATACACCACTACTTACATCAAAACCTGATCTGTTATTCCTAACTGAACTCCAGTTAGTATCCTCCATTACTAAAGCACCACCTGAATTATCTCAGCTGCTTCTTGCATGATGCATTCCACAAAAAAGGGAGAATGTGTGCTTTTTTCAAATCAGATATTCCTTGCCAACAGCTATCCAAACTGGGCTCCCAACTTTTCAATCTGTTTCCTCAAGATTCCATTGCCTCAAATGTAGCCTACATTTCTTGTCTTTTACCATTTCAACAACTATGCTTATTTTTTTGACTGTTTATCATTAAAAGTTGATTTTATACAATCCATTTACCCAAATTATGAGATTATCTTCTTAGGAGACTGTCTGTAACACTGGCTCTCCTTCTCTGACTTTGCAAATCAAACTAGCAGGGAACCATTGGTCATGATCTGTCGCTAGTTAACCTGCTAAACCAAATACCAGACAATCTTGATTTTTCTAACACTCTGGACTTCTTAATTTCCTTTTCTATTGATTGCTCTTCCTCTCAGCCTCATACCTTATGGCACTAGAATGGTGCCAACTGGGATGACCTCCAGATTTTTTATGCTTAGATAACTTTTCATTTTCCTGATTCAAACTACTGAACTAATAACTGAAATAATCCTCACTAGAACGATAGTCTACCCCCATCCTATTGCAAACCCCCAATCCTTATCCAAGCTCTGGTTCTCTAAAATATGTGCCTCTGCAGTCCAAGACAAAAATGTAGTATATGTTCAATGACTTGAATAAAAAATTCCAGCTTCTCATTCAGTTTATACCAAAGCCTGAAACAGGTACATACAAGGGTTGTTCGATAAGTCCATGCAAAAAATGAAGAAAACATAATTTTTTTTGGGACAAACATTTTTTATTTTTCAACATAGTCTCCTTTGAGGTCTATACACTTAGTCCAACAATGCTCGAGTTTTTTGATCCCGTCCATATAGTATGATTTGTCCAACTCTTCAAAATAGGCAGTTGTTTCAACAATTACCTCATCGTTTGATGAAAATCTCTTTCCTGCCAGCCATTTTTTCATGTTTGGAAACAGATAGCAGTCTGGGGGAGCCAAATCTGGAGAGGGGGGGGGGGGGATGGGAAAGGACTTTGTAGCGTAAATCAAACAGTTTTGCTGTTACAATTGCAGAAGAGTGAGCGGGTGCGTTGTCGTGGTGTAAAAGAATCTACTTTTTTGCCAAGTGTGGTCGTTTTTCCTTTATTTCATTATTTAAACGATCCAGCAAAGATGCATAATACACTCTGGTAATTGTTTTGCCCTTTTCCAAGAAGTCTATGATGATTATGCTACAAGCATCCCAGAAGACAGTGGTCATAACCTTTCCTGCTGAAGGAATGGTTTTCGCTTTCTTTGGTGCAGATTCCTCGCTTGCAACCCATTGTTTTGACTGTTCTTTGGTCTCATGCTGGTAGTGATGAATCCATGTTTCATCCACTGACAATGCAAAAATTCCTCTGGATTCTGTTGAAACAGCTTCAAGCTGTTCTTGCAACAGTTCACATGTTGATGCTTTTGATCCAGTGTGAGCAAACATGGCACCCATTTTGCGGATAGTTTTCTCACATGTAAATGTTCATGTAAAATATTATGTACTCGATCATTTGAGATGCCCACAGCCTTAGCAATTTCCCGCACCTTCACTCTTCTATCATCCATCACCATATGGATTTTTCAATAATTTCTGGAGTAGTGACCTCAACTGGGCGTCCAGAACGTTCGGCGTTACTTGTACTCATATGACCACTTCAAAAGTTGCTAAACCACTTATAAACCATTCTAATCAAAGGTACAGACTCACCATAATGTTTATCAAGCTTAGCTTTGGTTTCATGAGCCGTTTTGCCTTTCAAAAAGTAATGTTTAATCACTACATGAAATTCTTTCTCATCCATTTTTCACAAATCACGGTACTTGATTGATTCAAATGAACACCAAACACAGAGTAATAGATCTATCTGACTGAAACTTTAGTGCGTGATTCTCCAACAGTTGCCATCAACTAAAAATAACCTCGATATGTACTGGTGGTGCCCACGGTACTTGATCAATTCAAATGAACACCAAACACAGAGTAATAGATCTATCTGACTGAAACTTTAGTGCATGATCCTCCACCAGTTGCCATCAACTAAAAATAACCTCGATATGTACTGGTGGTGCCATCTCTTAGACTTTGCAAGGACTTATCGAACAGCCTTTGTAAAAGGTATCAACAATTCCAAAGCTGACTTCATAAGAATGAAAAATGCAATAAGCTTGCTTCTGGTCCCTTGCTAAGACTGTTGAGTATAACTTCTGCCCTTCTTTATTTCTTCCTCTCTCTCTCTCTCTTGCATCTTGATGGTACCATGATAGTCTCATTCAAGAATAAGGCCTCTTGACATCACCTTTTCTCCAACTCTTGTTTAGATGACCAAGGCAATTAACCTCCTATATTATCACAAACTATCCAATGTATGCCTCCTCTGATCTTTTGCCAGAGGATCACCAGAAAATTCCTGATTAAATTTGATGCTAACATCTTAGTCCAGATGGTATTTCTCCAGTTGTGCTCAAAGTTATGCTCCAGAATTATCACCCATCCTGTATTGCCTACACAAGCTGTCATATTCATCTGGTATTTCCCCAGCATGGAAGCAAACCTTTATCCATACTGTACCTAACAAGAGAGAGAAAAGTTGGCCATCAAACTATTGTCCCATTGCTATCACCTTATGATTCTAGAATAAATTTTCATCAGCATCAGAAGATATTGATGGGAATTCATTCTACGATCATAAGAAGATAATATAGTAAAAGGATAAATGGAATTCATCTGTGGAGCTTTTGGAATGGAAAGAAGGCAACAGACATAAGTGTCCTGTCTCTTTTAGGTGACATCATGTGGTTTTACCTTCAGTTATCCAAGCATCTAGATTTCTGCTGTGTAGGGACAGGTGTGCCAGTTGGCAGGATTTGGATTTAAGCATTGAGAAATAAAGGAAGAAAAAGTTTTCATAATTAAACAACTTCAGGTTTTAAAAAGTGTAGTCTCAAAAAATAAATAATTGAATTAAGGATCCAAGCAGTGCCAATAATAATGCCAAGCATTTGTCATTGATTTAATACCAGCAAAATATTTTTTTTTTGCTGTTATTAAACTAAAACAATGTTCCACAGATTGTTATTTCCTTAGTCAGACTAAGGAAATAACAATCTGTGGATCCTTTCCAATATATCCTCATCCCCATGAAAACCAAGTGACCACAATCTCTGCAATCTGTTTGAGACTTGATTAAGGCTTTATACAATGGGATCATAACCTCTTTACTTCTTCATGTCAAGGTTCTCACATTACTGTAATACTACTTAATGATTTCACAATTTGAGCACTGTAGAAAATTTTCAAAATCTCCCCAACAGTTTTATGCTTTGCATCCCATCCTTCCCTTTACCACATTGAACTGGTAGCTCCACTTGCTCACTCTTACTATCCATTCAGATCCTTCTGTAGGGCCAGTCAAGAAGTTTAGTTAACAACTACAGTTTAGCAACTTGCATGACGATCTGTCAAAGTCCTTTGCAAAATCTAAGTGTATATACTGTGTGTGTATATGTATATATATATATATATATATCTCTGACCTAATATGTTTGTCACCTTGTAGTACATAAGTAGATTGGTAAAGACATGACTTCCCTTTAACAAATCCATGCTGACTGTTGCCACTACTATCAACAACCCGATTCTGTATCCTAGTTCTCACCCACTTCTCCAACACCTTAACTACAACTACAGACAGTACAGATTGTCCTATAATTTTTAGCCTCACCACCTTTGTAAAATGGAACAACTTTATCCTCTTTTCATCCCTTTGGAACCTCCTCTTTGGCAAGATTTGTTAAACAGGTATCCCAAGGCTACTGTTAACTCCTTGGAACATTCTCTTAAGATGTGGTGATCTGCCATGAAGTCTTATTGATATTGAGAGTACTTAATTCCTCATATAACTCTTGCTCACACACACGCTATCAGTGCTTCTCGTTATGTCACACAGGAAATTCCCTAATGATTTACTCACTTCATACCTTCTCTATATCATTTATTAGTTACCAGCCTACAATTTCATCCATTTAACATCATCTTACCATAATCATTCTATCTTCTACTTGCCTTATATGAAAGAAATCTCTGGGATTTTTCTTGGATAATTTCTGATCATTGTGCACTTTTTCTGCCCTTACCATCTGAGCCACCAGGAAACCCTGCTCTTGTACTCTTCATGCAACTTATCATTGTATTTAACTTGTGCTGCCTCCACAATTCCTTCTTCTTTCAGAATTACATTCTTATTTTTTTCATCATTCATTTTGGTAAATTATGGAGACTACAACCTGTGATAGAATTATTATTTTAATTTCCCTACATTTCTACTTTCATATTATGGTCATCATCTGAAGTATAAACACACACACACACACACACACATACACACACACACACACACAAAGATAAGCTATATATAACTAAAGGAAGGTCATGTTTTAGCAATTTGCTCACATTTTATAACAATGTTACGACCAAGTTGGATAAAGGGAATGGATACACTATGATAATGTTGGATTTTTCTAAGGCATTTGATAGGATACCACACGAAAAGTTGTTGCGTAAACTAGAGAATATGGGATTGGAATATAAACTCTTGACTTGGATCAAGGGATGGTTGACAGACAGATATCAAAAAGTGGTATACAGTGGGTGTGAATTTGCCAGATTTAAGGTGACCAGTGGTGTATCTCAGAGTTCAGTCCTTGGGCCATTATTGTTCAATCTATACATTAATGACATCAGAAAGGATCTAACATCAGATGTACAATTGTTTGCCAATGATGCGAAGATAGGCAAGGCAATCAGGGATGCTACTGATATTCAACAATTACAAGATGATTTGAATAAACTGGAAATTTGGGCAAACAAAAATGGCTATCAATTTAATGTTAGTAAGTGTAAAGTCATGCATTTTGATGTGATTAGAGTTCCAGTGGCTTATTATATTAGCAGGATTATGCTACAAGAAACTGAAGAGGCAAGAGATATTGGTGTATTGGAATTTAAAGTTCAAAGATCACGTAGCAAAAGTTGCAAATACAACTCAGATGATAATTGCGATGTTGAAGTGAACCTTGATATATATATATATATATATATATATATATATATAAGGATAAGGAAGTCATTTTGCCTCTTTATAAGGCTTTGATAAAACCACACCTTGATTATTGCATGCAGATTTGGTCTCCCAGGTTCCAAGGGGATAAAACTGTGAAAAGGGTGCAAAGAAGAGTTACAAAGATTATATCTGGATTATGGGATTTATATTATGAGGACAGATTGTGAGTATGTGAATTGCAGACTCTGGTTAACAGGAGAAAGAGGGGTGATATGATACAGGTCTATAAACATTTGAATGGGTGTTATAGACTATCAACTGAAGAAATTTTTCGTTATATGGAAGGTGGGAAGAGAACACAGGGGCATCCATGGAAGTTAAATTTATTTGCAGTGAAGAAAGGGGATAAGAGCTAGGTTTTTCTCCCAGAGAACAGTGAGTGAGTGGAATAATTTGCCCTTAGGGGTAGTGAGTGCATCTAGTGGGAATGAATTTAAGGGAATGTATGATAGCTGGTTTGGGTGATTTATAGCCTCCTTCGATGAGTCGTTGATTCCCTGGAGGTCTCAGATAATAATAATAATATTTTAGACAGTATGCCCGAGTGACAATGATTTCATCAACCATTATTCTACTGGCCTGACCACTACTAAAAAAAGAACCTACATCAAAGCTATATCGTATTTATAACATCATCAGAGAACAAATTCATATTAATACTTTTAATACAGCAACATTGCCTAATCAATAATTTAACATAAGTGTTTGTATATTAAAACTAAGATCCTAGATTACTTCAGTCCTGGTTATAATTAACTCTTAGACTAAACGGTTATGAGGATAGAATATGTGCAATCCATATTCTTGGGATTTTTAGACCATCGTGGTTAGGGTGTTAATAAGAATTTTTCAGACCTCTTTAAATTTACGCTCATACCACATTTTGGTGTGATGTAAAGAACATGTGCCTTTCCAGTCAATTCTACGTAGAGTATTCAGGGCATGATCAGAAAAGCCAGGTTTACCATAATTATTAAATTTAATGTGCTGTTTATGTTCCTTTTTTTTTGGATAGGAATTGTGCATTCTGTTTCACCTATATAGGGCAAATTAGTATTCTGTTTATTTTATTTAATATCCCTTTAATGTATGGAATGGCTACAATTTTTATTGTAATCTAGTTTATTTTTGTTTTTAAGTGAAGTTTTGTGAAGGATTATGTTGATAGTATTTTGGCTGTAGCCAATTTTCAAAGGTTATTTGAAAAATTGAAATGCTACAAAATCATCTGAATCCTTTGAAATTTTTCAAAGGATTCAGATGATTTTGTAGCATTTCACATGTTTCAAGGAAAAGTAGATCAAATTTGAACTTGCTGGAATGAAAGTTTGTCTAATTCCAAAGAACTCTGTGCCTAGAGTTCTTTAAGCATATTAAAGAGCAATGGTCCTAAAACACACCCTTAGAGCACACTGCTGGTGATTTTTCTGTTTTGAGATATTGCCCCCCTCCCATGCATAGTCTGCTGTTACCTGTCAGACAACCAATCTTCAATCCATTGTACTAAATTACCATTCAATCCCATCTGTTTGAATTTTATTACCAGTTTGTTATGTGGGCAATCTATCAAGGGCCTTTGCAAAATCTAATCACACTACTGTGTTATGCATTCCTCCCTTGTCCATTGCATTTGTCACCTTGTAATAAGTAAGCAGAATGCTAAAACATGATCTTCCTTTAGCAAACCCATGCCGTCAATCATTTTCTTTCAAATTGTACACTTCACCTCTTCAGTTATCCATTTTATATTTACTTTATATAACCGCTTGACTTTTGAAATACACCCAATCATTGCCTCTTCCTATAGAGCCTGTGTAGCTCAGTGGATGTGGCGTTTGCACACCACGGTGCTTGGCCGCACGAAGGAAGATTTGATTTTGAGTCTAGTTGGCGACGAGGAAATTTTTCTAAGCTTTTTTTCAACCGGTTCCCGAGTTAGTCGATCTCTGGCACGGGCAAGCGGGTTTTTCCTCCCGGAAACTCAAGGAAATCGACCATAGAACCCACATTATTTTCAGACATTAAATATATTGTGTTAGGGTTAGGGACCACGAGATGGCGGCACATTTGAGCCGTCTCTCTTCACTGTGTACCACTTAATTAATGATAGCCTTGGGCCATCTATCTCTGATTGGTACCAGTGGAGATTGACCTGCCCACTCAGTCTCCAAAAGTTAGATAGGGCTAAATGGCCTCGCCTACTCCCCGTATACGGGAATAAAAAGGCGTTAGCTGATTTTTTTTTTTTTTTCATTGCCTCTTCCAGATAGTTCCTGAGTATTGACCAAGCAGCATTGATTTCATTCTCATCTAGTTCCTCATTACATGATATAGCTGCAAGCCACCTCCTGAGTTGGTCATAATCACCTACATTACGCTGCAGTTCGTTTATCACAAGAGTCCTGGCTGGTCACCTTGATCACTTCATGGCCAGTTTCACCAACTGGAGGGATATTTGACACCTCATTTATAATAGTATCCTCAGATGAGATAAACAAATCCAAGATCCTCATGTCCCCTCTGTTACATACTACTTAAGATAGTTGTCCCCCCAAAACTCAAGAAATTATATAGTTGTATTATATTTGTGAACTTAAATTGTACATATTTGGTCTGATGTATTAAAATAAAGAACTTTTATTGTTAAAAGACCAGAAGATAAATGATAAAATATACAAAAAGCCAACAAGTTTCACTAGCCACTGTCTAGCATCTAGCATTTTCAAGGGTGAACTGGTGTGAAAACAAATGCATTAAGTTATATGTAAAACATGCACTTTAGTAACTGTTAGGCCATTACATTTGATCATTCGTGTTTGATGGCATGCATGTGTTCGAATGCTTCAGTCAGAATCCGGTGCATGACCACGTGTGTAGTTTTTTGCATATTGTAGTTCTGTTGAACTGAGAGAGATGATGAGATTTTTTCATGTCTTTAAGAATAATACCTTGATTTCTATTTAAATTATTGCCTGTGCATAGTACGACAACTGCTCCTTTTAAAGTTCTGTGTCTGTAGTCATTCTCGATGTAAGGCATAGAACTGTTTTTCCAATCTATAACGTGATTTGATGTTCAGAAATGATGAGCTAAACCAGATGTGATGATTCTATTATGATTGACATCCCCCACATGTTCTTTCTGTCTTATTTCAAAACTTCTAGAAGTCTGACCAATGTAAGAAAGGCCACACGCGCATGGAATTTCATATACTCCAGGACATTTGAAGAAAGGTACCTCATCTTTGGGTGATCTTAAGATTTGTCTGATCATGGAAGTTGGTTTAAAAACCACGCTGATGTTATGAGCTTTTAACATTCTCGCCAATTTTGTGGAAACTGAATTAATATATGGAATGACAGCTGTGGACACATATTGGGGCACCGTAACACGGTGGTGGTTGTCTTTAAATAGCAATTTGTTTAAAATGTTAGAAGGGTATCCATTCAGAGATAGAGTGTTAGCTATTAGTGACAGTTCTCTCTGTACATCTGCTTCTTTTGAAATAGACCTTAAGGCTCTATTACAGAGCATGTGAATGATGGAAAACCTCATGTTTCTGAACAAAATCATCTGACTACACAATAAGATCAAATTCACTATAGAACTAGAGAAAAACAAAGAACTTCCTTTTCTTGACATCCTCATGAAGAAAGAAGATAACAATTTCCAACTCTCCATTTACAAGAAACCCACAGATACAGGTAGATATCTACATTATTCGTCCAACCATCATAGATCACAAAAACAGCATTCACATGCTCCGTAATAGAGCCTTAAGGTCTATTTCAAAAGAAACAGATGTACAGAGAGAACTCACTAATAGCTAACACTCTATCTCTGAATGGATACCCTTCTAACATTTTAAACAAATTGTTATTTAAAGACAACCACCAACAACGTGTTATGGTGCCCCAATATGTGTCCACAGCTGTCATTCCATATATTAATTCAGTTTCCACAAAATTGGCGAGAATGTTAAAAGCTCATAACATCAGAGTGGTTTTTAAACCAATTACCATGATCAGACAAATCTTAAGATCACCCTACAAACACTACAATGAGCTGTGCATAAAGGGATGCAGCTGCAGGCTTTCTGGTGAACGGGCCTACTTGTCGCAGACATCTTGCCAGAGTTTGTCGAGATATCTGCATATCTGTGCTAAAATGAAACTGACTTGCCATGGTTACGTTTTGCTCTAATAACGAGAAATCTCTTCATGCTTCGTGTAGAACGAGGGCGACCTTTTAGCAAACATCTGGAACACATCCATTGGTTTGACACACTGCCCAGAACATGGATACAATATCAGTAATTCTGCAGACTTCAAGCTTTCCATTACAACACATCCAAGTGAGCGTCTTTCAAACACAATTCGCACAGAGCAGTCTTTTATCCAATTGAGTGCTACCACATGGCTACTTTGTGCGCGATTCAAAAATTTGAATATGTACTCACTTTCTACTCGAAATCGTCAGTTATTATTATTATTCCATTTTATCTGCCTTTAATGTAATTATCTGCTTGTTTTCGGCTCTGCCATCACCAAAATTTCCTTTACCTAATTATGCATCACCAGCAAACAACTGAATATTTCCTTTCAGGTTTTTTCCTATCTCATTTATGTACAAATTAAATAGCGATGGTCCCAGCACTGAACCCTGTGGCACATCACCAGTCATTTGTTTTCACCTCAACTCTGTTCATCCATATACCACTTTTCGATGTTTGTCCAGCAGCCACCGTCTAATCCACTTAGCCAGTGTCATATCCATTCCCATTTATTTTAATTTGCGTAAAAAGTAATTCTGTCAAATTCCTTTGCAAAATACAGCACAATCATCCTGTAGCCATTTCCTTTATCCAACTCAGTAGTTGGATAAAGGAAAAGTTAGTAAATTGCTAACTTTCCATGTTGCCCCTCATAAAGATTCCTATTTCTATGCAGGGCCGCATTTACCATTAGGCACAAGATGGGAGCCTCACTCTCTAAGGGGGAACCTCATTTTAAGACCTTACTCCTCACAAAGAACAATAAAAAAACAGCGTAGTTATAGTTGCAAAATAAAATACTTATTTTTAAATATTAAATTCATAATATAAAAACTAGAGGCTGCTGAAAAATTTGCGAGGCTTCCCGCTTCCATTTGAAATATATTGTTCTTTTCTTAGAATATAAAACTAACATGAACTCTGTATTCCATAAAATTTATGTATGTAAGCGTACCATTTCTTTGCTGGACGTATATACACGTCCAGCAAACCTGGATAATATTCTGTCCAACTGCTGAAAGAACATGGATAAGAAGTGTAGTTTGACCGTCATGTCCATTAGAAGGTGCGATAATCCTTCACGCTGAAAAGAACACTTAACTACATTACCTGGAGTACGTAGTAGCTACGTTCTGTGGCCTACAGCAAGAAACGCAGTTGCTTGCCGTTTGCTTGGTAACCAGAATCTAAGTTATATCAGACTAAATACTTCTGAGTTATATTCATTTTGCTGCTTGTTTTTATTGCATAATTATAGTTTTTAATGCCAGCATAAAATAAGAAATCCTTTCATACTTTCTTCACTTCATATTGTATCACTTTGGAAGATCAATGTCACTATCAATTTTTTTGCTAATTATTTTAATCGCCAATACATTTTAAAATTCTCCAAGAACTTGATTGAAGATAATTATTTTTGTCAAACAATTATTTTATAAATTCATGAAAATCCGAATCTAAAAATGAATACAGCCTCCATCTGTTCCAAATGAAGTTTCCTATTTTATTCATAATCTTAGTTCGAAGGTTAGTTATCATACGTAAATCTTGAATCATATCATGTAATGCATAATTTTTATAACGTAATCTGTAGGTTTTTTGCATTTCAACTTTCTTGGTTTCTCTCCTGATCACCCACTACAAATCAAAATAAACAGCAGTTATGAAGTCAACTGTTATGTACATATTTTCGGCTAATTTCGATATTATGCAGCAGTTTTGAAGTAGCGATATTTTCCCTATAGTTTATCTTTTGAAACATGAAACATGTGCAGGTGCATGCGTCAAAGTGAAATTTTATTTCCAAAATTTCCATAACATAATTAATTCGCCTTTAATGGATAACTCCCCCTTCCCAAAATTATCACCACACACACACACACACACACACACACACAAATACTGCTAGGTAACATGTGCGCACTTTCTTTTTTGTTTGAATTCGTTATTTTTCCAAAGTAATTGTAATGTTGCAGTTTTAAGCAAAAGACAAAGGCGTAGAATCTCTGATAAAATACCATTGGTTGTAAATTAAAAAGACTCACAATCGGAAACCCCGAATAATACAGTTTAACACCATTTGTTGTTCATAAAAAAAAATAAATCGTTCCGAAAATTGAAATGTGGACCCATATAATCTTATTCTGCAAGGAAAGGAAGCAAATGTCATATTTATTTCAATAAATGCTATTTAAAAAATATAAATATTTGACATAATATAATATTTCCAATGGAAACAAACATTTTTATTATTTATTTTCGCACATGTGAAATTCGTTTTTATTTGGGAAGAGACACAATAAGTAAATTGTGCAGCAAAACAGGGTCAATCCAGAAGCACAGTGCACATAACTACAATAATCCGTTAACGGGGGGGGGGGGTAATTGTATTTTAACAGATAGCATGCTGATGAAGTTTCATCAGCATTCTGCCTTTTTATTGGGTCAAAGGGATTTTGAGAATATTTGCGAACAGATATATTCAACATAACTTAGCCAGTTTTGTTGTAAAAAGTGCCGCATTTGAAGAAATATTAGCGGCATAATAATAAAATAGCAAAATTCATAATGCTTCAGAATAACTTGATAATTTTGATAATACCAAACCAAGATGAGATACATCTGTAGAAATCTATTATTATTATTAGTCCTTTTAATTATGAACTCTATAAAGATATACATAATAAATTTGTGTTTTTAAATAAATAAACTAGTTTCATTTTGTTACAGATATTTTTTGCTGGACTACCTGGACTTTTAGACTATTGTTCTTATCAATATTGTAAAAACTCGATTGCAGCTTAAATATTCCAAAGCACATTACATCGATTTTTTACTTAGGTCAAGTCCCATAAGAATGTTGCAAAAAATAACCTTGTTTGTCTCTGTATATTTTGTATTAGATATTTTTATAAATAGCCCTTTGGAAATTAACTGTATATACTTCTTTAATAAGAATATGTTAAAAACAAAGGCAATGTTTTTCTCCGGAGCTGTATGTATAGATCTACATGGCGGCAATTAGAAAGGTTGTTTATTAAATTTTGTGTGTATGAGAAAGGCTTACATGCTCTGCGCGTAAACACCTCCGAATTCAGTCAGAAAGATTCAAACAACTTTCCGATGGTCGGCAACTTACAATCAAAAGAAGACACAGAAGAGAACAAAGAGCAGGCTGAACATGAAACTAAAGATGAACGAATCATGCCGAATTCTTCGGAGGTTACAAACTTCGTGCGAGGTCTCAGAGAAGGCATAATAAAAGGGGACAGAGAGCATATAGGACTTCCGGGATCCAGAAGTCATTACAGAGGGCTTCCCGTTTCCAGACGTTGCCAGAGAGGAGGTTCCAGTCTTAAGAGAAGGCTTCGAGTTGCCGAAAGGAGATTTTCCAATTGCCGGAGAAAAGCTTCCAGGCCAGAGAGGATTCTCGGTTGACAGTTGGCGGCAATTCGAGTTAGTGAAGGAGGCAGTCATCCAGTCATTTTTAGCGAGCCCAAGCAGAGGAGAAAAGGTGAGACAAATTAACCGAAGCACCTTCGCTCGGAAGTGTTTCTTTTTGCCATGGGAGAATAACTTTTTGCCAGCGCTGTATATCAGTACCCGAGGGCGCAGTTCACAGTCCGCCATTTTCCCGATGAGATATTTCTGAAGCCAGATTTCCTGAAGGAAGCTCAAGATCTTAGATGAGAGAATTGCCTTAGAACGTTTTGTACAAGACCTTTGATTGAATGTGCGATACAGAGTTTTTGTAAGTTATATACCTTTGTACAATTCCTCTTATGATGTGTTTTAGTTTGACAATTAAGATTTAGATTAACAGTAACAAGAAGGAAATTGTAAACAGAGTAAATAAGTTTGTTTGTTGTTCATTGTTGTTTCTCGGGGAGGAAGTCCTCTGATTGGGTGTGGCAAAACAAATTCTACCTACAAAAGGAAGGTACAGCCATGGGCTCACCATTATTCCCCCAATCGCGAACTTCTACATTGAAACCTTTGAGCAAAGGGCTCTTGATTCCGCCACGCTTCGACCGACAATCTGGCTCAGATACGTTGACGACGTGTTCGCGATCTGGCCGCACGGGCGACAAACGCTAAACACATTCCTCAGCCACCTAAACAAACAACACAAACGCATGCAATTTACCATCGAAATCGAAAACCAAAATTCGCTCTCGTTCCTAGACACACTAGTTACACGTCTTCCTTCAGGCAGTCTATCCTTCACGGTCTACCGAAAACCGACACACACGGGCCAATACATACATGCGAATTCATACCACCACCCAGCACAAAAATATGGAGTCATAAACACCCTTAAAAACAGAGCCGCAACTATTTGCTCTAACCAGCAAGCCCTGAAACAAGAACTAAAAATCATTAGTGACACATTCATAAATAATGGCTATAACAAAAATACTGTCAATAAAATACTCTATAAAATACAAAAACGAATCTAGATTACAGTAAAACCATAGCCATAAAACCATACATTAAAGGGTTATCAGAAAAAATCAACAGAATCCTACAACATTATAACCTCAATGCCACCTTTAAACTACCCACTAAACTTAAAACCATATTCAGCTCCTCTAAGGATCCTCTCCTCCCATTAGCACATCCTGGAGTCTATTGCATCCGCTGCATCTGTAACTTACCGTACATTGGTGAAACAGGGCGGACAATCCCTATATGCAAGAAAGAACACATTAGACACATTAAATATAACCATTATGGTGAAGCAGGCCTCTCAGACCACGCACTTAACACCTTACACCAAATCAACTGGAAAAGCACCTGCTCCTTACACCGCACAAAAACATGGTACTAAAGAAAATTTAAAGAATCCTGCGAAATCCTGATAAACCATCCAAATATCAACAATAAAGATGGTATGAAAATTCCAAGGATCTGGATGGCACACATTCAGCCAACCTAATATGAAAGATTCAACATAAGTCAGGACTCTAGCCAATCCGCTAGTATTAGAAACCATTCAACTCCAACTGGCTGGAATGATGTTAATATATGTATATAGTACACAACACAAATAATAGGACTCTAGCGTTGATGTATAATTTTTTAAAAAAAAAATTTATTTTATTTTATTTTATTTATTTATTTATTTATTTATTTTATTTTATTTATTTATTTATTTATTTATTTTATTTTGTATTTATTATTTTTTATTATTTATTTCTTTATTTTTTTATTTTTTTTCGCCAGAGGTCAGGCCAACAATTGTGGTAGCGGTTGGTCAGTGTCTTTAACGAACCAGTCTGATTGTAGTGTAGCTTGTTTCTTGTGTATTTTTGTACGCTCCAGAAGATGACCTTGACATAAAGGTCGAAACGTCGAATTGCAAATTTTAGTAATATTAAACTAAAGTTTTTATTCAAACACGGTAGTTGTCTCCATAATTTCCAAAAATGTAAAATAGTGCATATTTTAATCTTTCATAGCACGAGGATTTGAGGATTGGTTAATAAACACTGGTTTTGTCATGTAATCACCTGATCCATTACTACAAAACAGTAGAGTAACTCTATCTTTGGAAACTTTGAATCCAGGAGCTGATATTTCATTTTTCGAAATATAGGTGCGTTTATGCACTTTTTCCCAATATAACCCGGATTCATCCGCATTGCACACCTGGTCTGCACTATAAATGTTTAAACTTTGAGAGTTGTTTGTTTAATAAGATTTCCATCCATAGGAATTTTCTTTTCAGGTGCAATCTTCTATCGAAATTATTAGAATATCGCGTACACGAGCAACGCGCTTTGCACTTATCGTTGATCCAGCAATAAACACTTTCTCGGATTTTATGTTCATTTTATTTGATTGTTCGAATTGTTGATTCATTTAAATTCAAAGTTCCTGCAAAAACTTCTGGTTTTTCTCCATTTTTCAACCGATCCAAGATTTTGAATTTTTTTCTTCGAGAGAAATTAATTTTGTTTTCAATGTTGGTTTTTCCCTTTCGTTGCAATTACTATAAAAATATTTTTTTACACAAAAAAGAAAGCATTACATATTGTATGTAACCAGTGGTGGGATTCAAATAATTTAAGAACCGGTTCGCTGCCCTAATGACCGCTTTAAGTATAAAAAAACGATATACCGAAAGGTAGTTTATTATTTCATACAGTTAATACTTAAATAAGAACAATTAAAGAAGTACACAAAACTAGATAATGTTATAAGAAAGAGTTTTAAAATATTAATGAAAAAATATTAAATAATACCTGACAAAAAACAATAAAACTGTTATATAAGATATTTCCATATTGCTTTTTGATTGGCATCCTCACTTGCAATTTTCTTGTTTTTCCAATTCAACTAGTTCAACGAAAATTGTTGGTGATGTAACTGAATCCTCATCTTTTAAGAGAAGTATAATAACTGGTTTGCAGGATATCGTTGAAGCTTCGTCAATAATCAAACATAATCAAACAGAGCTGAAACAAATGACAGCATGTCACCCCCTGGTTATTATTATTATTATTATTATTATTATTATTATTTTAACAGTGTCTCCATGGAGTCAAAAGACTCATCGCGGGAGACCCGACATTGACACACTAACCATTATTTACACAATACCTGTCATACCTCTCCTTAAATTCATTCACAGTTGAAGTATTCACAACCACCTCTGGCAAAGCATTCCACCCATTCACAACCCTCCAAGTAAAAAATCTAGTCCTAACACCCTTGTTAACCACACTCTTACACAATCTCCAGGGATGGCTCCTTGTTCTCTCACATCCTGCACTGGTCTTAAGAATATCATCAGTATCAATCCTGTAAAATCCCTTTAACAATTTAAATACCTCTATCATATCTCCTCTCCTACGTCTATCAACTAGTTTTTGAAGCCCACAGATCATCAATCTATCCTCATAGGGAACATCCCACAGACCTGCAACAATCTTTGTAACCCGCCTCTGAATCCTCTCCACCACTTCCGCATCACCAAGAAATCCTGGAAATGCGGCTTTATTAATGCCTTATAGAGAAGAACAATAACTTCTCTATCCCTGGTTGTTAGTGTGTTCCTCAACAACCATGTAATTTGATGTGATGTGTTTGGCAATCTTTGCAATATGCCCTTTAGACTTAAGTTCTCTGTCCACAATAACTCCCAAGTCTTTTTTCTCATCAACTTCCTGCAGTTCAGTTCCGTTAATATAGTAAACAGCATGCGATGTCATCCTCCCGAAGTGTATCACCTTACACTTTGCCACGTTGAACTGACAGGCATTTACCCCAGTCCATACCGTCAGCTTGTTTAAGTCATCCTGTAAAATATCCACATCATTTGAATTGATTATCGCTCTTCCCAATTTTGCATCATCAGCAAACAAGTGGATATTTCAATTCAAGGTATTTCCAATATCATTGATGTACAAATTAAACAATAGAGGACCAAGAACTGAGCCCTGAGGTACACCACTAGTCACTTGCCTTTTCCTGGACTCAGCTCCTCCGTAAACCACTCTTTGATATCTGTCCACTAGCCATCCTTTAATCCAAATCACCATCTTCGGATCCAAACCCATTTGCTCTAATTTTATGTAAGAGAGTTCCATGTGGAATCCTGTCAAACGCCTTCGCAAAGTCAAGCAGTATCACTGAGTAAGGATTTCCTTTATCCAACTCCGCGGTTACTTTATTATAGAAAGTAAGCAAATTACTTAGGCAAGACCTACCCTTCACAAATCCATGTTGCCCCTTATAAAGTATCATATTGCTGTCCACCCAGTCCTGAATTCTAATTTTAACCAATTTCTCCAAAATCTTAACCACCACTCCAGATATATTGATTGGTCTATAATTTGCAACCTCAGTCTTAGAGCCTCCCTTGTGCAATGGAACTATTTTCCCCTCTTTCCATTCTATTGGCACTTTACCAGAACTTAGGCTTAAATTAAACATTCTGGTTAGAGAAGTTGCTAATTCTCTTGCACATTCTCGTAACACATGGGCCGACATGCCATCTAACCCAATGGCAGTGTTAGCATTAAGGTTCTTTAATATATTAAGCACCTCAATTTCTTCTATCTCTATACTCTCATCAGTCAATGGCACATCTGACACTGCACTATCACTGCAAAGATGGTACACTTTTGTGAAATGATCACTAAGCAACTCAACTATTTGATTAGCTTCAGTAATTTCCCTACCATCAACACTTTTTAAAGTAATCTTTCCATGAATATTCTTCCTTTTACTAGCCACATAGCGAAAGAACTCTTTAGGGTTTCTTTTGGATTCATCAGCTAGCTTCCTCTCATAATTAGCTTTGGCTTTCCTTACCATACAGGTTACTCTCTTTGCCTGTACCTTATATTGCTCATTGGAGCGCTCATCACCTTTTTCTTTATACATCCTCCACAACTTTTTCTTTATCTGCAACTCCTGTTTAATAGTATTATTCATCTATTTTACTCCTACTTGATTTCTCCTTCTGACTCTGGGAATACAGTCTGATACAGCTTTCTTTAAATACTCCTTGAGAATCTCCCACGCACCATCAACATCTCTCCCCTTGAATTTCTCATGCCATAGTACAGCTGAGAGCTGACTTCTCAGCTTGCCATAATCACCAGCCTTGTAATTCCACATATACCCATTCTTAATAGAATATTCAGCACGTCATTCAATCTCCCAGGTCAAGACCACATGATTGCTTACCCCAAGTGGAGACATTGTAACTAAATTACTTATTAATATGTTCTCCGATGTTATGACCAAATCTAACACTCTAGAATCTCTTGTCCCTTCCATCACATGCTGTCTCAGGTAATTATCTCTTAACAAGTGTATAAACTCCATTTCCTTCGTTCCTTGTGACCATTCCTTCCCCCAATCTATGTCCCCAAAGTTAAAATCCCCCATAATAACTATTTGACCTTCACTCATCGTGCTAATTTGCCAATACATGCTATCTACATTCTCCCTTATTCCCCTTGGATTGTAGCAACAACCAATTATATATTTCGCCTTGTTAATCTCTATCTCACACCAAACAGCCTCTAGTGAACTGCCCTCTACATACCTGTCACAGTGAGGTACTTCTATCTTTTTTGGCTTTAATGTTTCGTCTATCATTAATAAAACCCCTCCCCCCATTCTGCCATCTCTGTCCTGCCTGAAAATACTGTACCCCTTACATTCAATCCCAATAACTATATCTTTCTTGGTTAACCAAGTTTCGCTAATTCCTATAATTTTTGACCATGTTGTACTAAGTAATGACAAAAATTCTTCACACTTATTCCTAATACTTCGAGCATTAGTATACATAAACTGCAATACTCCCTTCCTCCCATAATCTCCCTGTGTGCGAATTACCTCACTCTGTATACTGTTAACATTCTGCGAACAATTAATTCCAATTTCACAGCTATTAATGACCTTAGTACTATTTACAGCTGACTCTATCACCTGCCTCTCTAGAAATCCCATTTCCCTGTTTATGACCCTTTACTCTGGCCTTTATCAATAAATGTTCTAAATGCCAAGCTCCTAATCCATTTAAGTGCAAACCATCTCTCTTAAAATACTTCTTCCTTTTATCAAACTCATCCCAGACATTCATAAAATGAATATTCAGTTTCATTTCTTTGCAAAACCTTTTACACGATCTTGACACCATTCCATTTACTATAATTGCTCTTCTGTTCATTTCATCACAATCAAAATCGTGGTAGCACACTCATGATCCTTCCACTCTCACTCTTTGCATTCATTGCTATCATTAAATCCTTCAAATCCCGTCTTACAGAAAATCTTTCGCTACGTAGATCATTCGTCCCTATAACTGCAATAATCTCACTCACTTATCTTTCTGCAATTTCACAGTCCCAGTTATATCCTTAATCTTTGACCCTGGATAACACGCTTTAATTACTCTACCATCCTTCATACCTTTAATTATAGAATTCCCATACAGCACAGCATCTTTTTTGCTTCTTCTTAAGTTGACATCGTTTACACCCACTGATGCTTGTTTTTGTTCCTGAACCTCTCTCACATTCTTTAGTATATCACTCAGCAATCTGTGTGTATCTATTTCTGTACTATTTATTCCATGCACATATTCACTTCTGTCATTCTCATACTTGGTCATTCTTAATCTTCCCATACTTCCTATTCCATAAAAAACATGAGAACATATTGGAATTCTAAAAGATAGATTATACAATTTTGTTTGGTTGTTTGGCACTTTTTCTCTTTACGTTATTTGTTTGTTTATTGAAATAACAAATGCGAGGCAATAAAAATGTAGTATTTCATTAAAGGTATAACGAGTTTTATGAAATGAATAAATAAATATTACAAGCATAATTCGGTCTAATTTTTTTCACCTATGAACGAAATGAACACTGTTGCACAGATGAAAGTTAAAAAATGAGTAAGGAATGTAAATTTGTGATTTCCACATTGAGCGGCTGCCAAGGCACCCACCTTAAAGACAACCCTGATTTCAAGTGCCATTTTAAAAACCGGTTCGTCGAACTCAAAAAAAATTAGGTATCGGTTCTGCTGAACCGGCTGAATCCCACCACTGTATGTAACTCACCAAAAAATAAAGTGCTCAGCTTGAGATAAACACACTTATGATTTTTAATGTACTTTCCTGGCAGAAACGAGGACAATTTTCAACAATTAACGATTTATACGGTAAACAATTAAGGTACATTCGTGCTAAAGGGTATTTTCCCCTAATATAAATTCGCTACTTATAATTACATGCGGGATACAGGCAGACACAAATTTACGAAGATAAAATTTGATTTTTAAGTCGCGCTGCGAAAAATATATGAAAAGATAGAGGGCTACTACAATTTGTAGACCGCGTTTTATAAGTACCGCGTTCAACAAGGGTTATTATAATTTCAGACCGCGTTATACGAGGGTTATCTGTATATAGAAATTTATGCACAGTTAATCACAGGGCCTCCCCTAGGAATTTTGCCGCCCCATGCAGTAGCATATTTTGTCGCCCCTGCCCACTTATTTTTCGTATAGTTTATGCCAATTTTGCCGCTTCAAAACACTTGTCGCCCCTTGCAATTGCACATTTTGCACTGTCGGTAGGGTCGGCCCTGGTTAATCATACAAATACAACATTTATTTTACAAATGATATTCTGTCTTTTTCAATTTAGCTACTTGAATACAAATTCTACCCTACGGTTCGTTTTTATGAACTGGTCAATAACATCGTCATAAAAAGTTAGTTGTAACTTAATTTTCCCAAGCAACACACATTTGTAAAGGCTGGCTGAAGCTCACTCGCTAGAGCTACTTTGACTGCGTATGGCCCGTGTTTAAGCAACAGGGTGAGATGATGTGGAGGGAATGGAAATGGCTATACGCGTGCATGAAATTACAGTGCTGAAGCGAGGACCTGGATGCTCTGACAACCAAGCAAGCCAAGGTAGCTTGACTAGCGTTGGCCTTCGATACGCAACGCAAAGCTGAATTATTGCCTCGCAAGCTCAAAACTTCTTCTGTCTACAAAAATAAAATCCTAAATGGAATGCTTATAAATGCATGCATTTATTAACAAATAAATATTACTTCTTTCTCAATTAATGAGCTTGTGCAGCAAGCATAGCAAGCATGAAGAATTCGCCACTGCTCCAAGTTAACATGGGAAATTCCACCAGCAAGCAAAGGAAGTTAAACAATGGCATGTTGTTAAACAATGGCTGGTTACTAACTAGACTATAGCAGCTAGGCATAAATCTGTCGAAGTGAAGGAAGAAATCCTATCTAGCGATGTGAATTCTCTTGGAAATTATTTTTGTAAATAGAGACTCAAGCCTAGTTTAATCAAAACAGAAACCTCATGCTTTCACCTTAACAACAGACTAACGATAGACCTTAAGAAGTCTATTGCGTGCTCCTAATAAAATCAATGAGTTGATCAAAAAGTTACCTAATTGGCCAGAAGAATTAAAAAGATCTTTGTCATCAAAACATCCATTGGTTCCAAGAAGTTATGGAGTACCAAAAATTCATAAAAAAGATATTCCGTTACGGCCAATTGTAGATGAGAGAGATTCTCCGACCTCAAACTTAGCGAAATATCTGACAAACATGATAACACCACACATAGGAAAAACAGAATCATTTATAAAGAATAGTTTGCATTTTATTGAAAAGATAAAGGGTATAAATACAGAACCTTCAGACATCTTAGAAAGTTCAGATATGGTCAGTCTCTTTATCAATGTACCCAGAAATGACAGCGGAGCTACTTGGAAACCTTTTTCCACCAGACACTGTAGGACTTTTCAAACACTCCATGGAAAATACTCTTTTCATTTTTCAAGACAAATATTGGGAACAAAAAGGACTTGCCATGGATTCTCCCCCTTTCTCCAGCTCTAGCCAACCTATTTATGGAAAACTTCGAAAACGTTTTGTTCTTTTGGCTAATAATTTGGTTGATATTTTTGTTATTTGATCGGGAACGGTAGATGAGCTGATTGCTTTTAAAGATTATCTAAACAACTTGCATCCCAATATAAAATTCACTATTGAAATAGACCAGCACAAAACATTACTTTCCTTGATATCCTTGTTGAAGTAAACGAAGAAGAAAAAAGTTATCCTTCTCCTTATAGAGAAAACCCATCACAACAGGCAGATTTTTAAATGCCATTTCACAACACCATCCATTGCAAAAAATAGGCATAATTAAAACTTTGCGAGACATGGCATACAATATATCTAGCATACCGATTAAAAGAAATGAAGAATTGCACTACCTGGCACAGAACCTCGCACTTAATGATTTTGAACCCAAGATGATCAAAAAAATTCTTAATAATGCTCCTCAACTTCCTTACTTAAACAAGATTTCAGGAATGCAGTAACGCTTCCGTACATCAGAAATGTCACGGACAAAGTATTCTATGTTGATCCGCCAGTACAACATAAAAGTGACTTTTCTACCTCTACAAAAAATATCAAGATTCCTACATCCACCAAAACCGCCACGTGACCCCATGAAAAAACCAGGTGTCTATGAGATTCATTGCTCTTGTGGTATTTGTTATGTAGGCGACGGGAAAGTTGGGAGAGATCCGTATGTCTGAACATGTAAAAGACGTCGAAAAAAGAAGGGAGCACAAATTAAGTTTAGCATTCCACACAGCCACTATTGGCCATCAAGTACTCTGGCAACAGACAAACATGTCATATACTGATAATAACTGTTTCACAAGAAAATTTACAGAAACCACACAAATGCTTAGGATCCTTACACATAGCAATGAAAAATCAAGGCTTGATTTTACATCAGTGTGGTCTGCCTTCATAAAATATTTAACTGGCACGGACCCAGGATATGTCACTTTCTGTGGTTCACGTGTGCTATATCCCAGGTCCGTGCAACTAGCAATGTTCCAACACGCACACAGTAACGAATATATCCTTTGTATTCTGGTTTCTCAATTATCTAAAACTTGTGAAGTTATTAGAAATGTCAATAAGTTTTTACTGTGTAAAACGTTTATACGTTTATGTACCATTACCCCTGATGATGTAAATCTTACAACGCACGAAACTTGTTCGGTTTTTTAATTTAGTCGATTGGTAGAGCCTGTGTTACTAATAGCTCAAGCAAAAAAAAAGTTAAGCAAGTTTGATCGCAGTTAGTAGTTGGAAGAGGATCATTGGTTTGATGCTGTTGGCACACTCTCCCTCGATGAGTCTTTGGACTCCCTGGAGGTGTCACATAATAATAATAACGTGATCTCAATACCGAAAACTACCTACATAACTACTTAACCATAGAAACCTACGTCTACATCAAGCAGATGTCGCTGTAATCAATTTCTCCACAAGGTGTGGAGAGAAATATCAAGAATTGTGTGGAGTTTTGAGTTGTAATTGTTTTAAAATTCGAGAGCAGTAATAGTATAATTTCCCCCCTTTCCGACGTTATAATGCACGAAGATTGCAGTATTGAAATCTGTTGCTGTCAGTTATAGTCAAATAAAGTTGGTATTTAGACACATGTAACATCATGCCGCACATGTCAGCATTGCTTAGGAGACGTTTTCATTCGGGTCTGATAATTAAATATTTACTGTATAAAAATACTATGTGACAAAAGATAGAACACGTACCGGATGAAATGGTTTCTTTAATACTTATGAATGCTGTATGTGCGTTGGGACACATAACATATTTTCATAATGCAGTGCGCTGTTATAAAGATATAAATATTCTAAAAATAATATACTAACAGGTAAGCTGGAAAAGCCCTGCATATTCTAGTCTATTATTATTTTTATTACTAAGTATTTTGTATAACTTGAAGGGAAATGACAATATCTTTACCATGAATATATGTACATACATATCTTCCACCTCTCTCTCTGCTTTCTACTTGTTTGTCACTTAGGGAATCTAGATCAAGACATTTCTTTGAATATGTATTTATCCTTATTATGTGCTTTAATTTAATAAGCATTTTTATCGGGCTTTTATTAACTCCGCAGTAGAGTCATACTTAAGAGACAAGTAATTATATTGATACTCCGGTAAAGAAAAAAAAATAGTTACATTGTCCTTAATCATTTAAAAAAATCGTTTAAATTTGCAGCTGAGGAGAGCGTATGTGCAAAATGCAGCAGCCAACTGTTGATGGATCACCATCCACTCTTTTCCACTTGATGAATGAGGAAGAATTAGAGGTATGTTTTGATTTAGTATGTATGCAGGACTAAATGTTTATTAAAATTGAGGAATATAAATATATTTTTTGTTATGCAATATGATGAAATAGTGATTTAATAAAAAAAATTGATATATTAGTCATTACAATTATTTATTACATAAATGCCACAAAGGAATTTGTAAAAAGATTATTATTCTAGAACTCAATGGAGTTATGAGACCCACTGTGGGATATGTGACAAAAAATATTTGTTACAAAAAAAAAGTGTTTCTCAACTCCAATATTTTTGTCACAAATTTGTTTTTCTACTGATTAAAATCTCCAGAGTGCATCATTGTATAATACTTTTTAATACTCTAAAAGGTATTATGTATATGATGACGTATCTCAATGAGCAGCTTTCCTAGTTCTTTAAAAACAGTATTCTACATTCTTTAATTAACTACTGTCCCACACTTCCTGAAATAGTGCAATGCTTACAGATGCATTTCATATTTACACATTCTATACAGCTTGGTCTTTTTGTTTATAGCTTTGTGTTGTCACATAATACTGACATAAAACATTTTCAAGGAGGAAGGGGAAGAACACAATATCCTGATCCTCTCCATTCATTAGATGACATGAGAAATATATTGTATAGTGATAGTCTTTCTCAATTGTTGTTTAAAATATGCTACTTGATATTTGATTATATATTTATTATATGTAAGAAATTCTTATTGAGGAATTAAAATAATTTCTGTTTCATTTTAATAGTTTTCTTCAGCCAGTTTTTATGTTTTTTAATTACAATGCAAAAAAATGAAAATGCATGCAGATTTGCACTATAGAGAGAGAGAGAGAGACTCTTCATAAATGTCCTTTATCCTATATATATATCCAGTGGTGAGCTATGGAAATTTTAACAAAGGGCTCGCATTGTCTAGCAAAAAACAAAAAAAGCCATATTTCACACAAAAACTTTTATTAATACAGCTTGTGTACAAATTCCAATCAAGAAGTATGAGAGGACAATCAACCTCTAAAGGTTATCATTTTTAAACAAATATTTCATTTGTTTGAAATATTTGTTTGAAAATGAATGCATGCAAATATTTCATGATCTAAACATGAAAAAATATTTGCACAAATTCAACTGTGTTAATTTATCTTACATAAGAAAAACATTTTTAACTATCAAAATATAATAAGAATGAAATCTTTTATAAAACATATGATTCTCTGCTAGTTTTACCATACGATTGACTACCAGAAGGGAGAAGGATAAAGTAAGTGAATGCGCTTATTTTATTTTCAAACTTGGGCGCATTCGTTATAACAGGAGCTGTAACAATAATTAATTTAGTTTAATCCTTTATCCAAGTGTGAGCAAACAAAGTTTGCGCCTGAAAGTATCTTCAGGACTGGGGTAAGGTAGTACAACACCTGGGCAACTCATTGCACAGGTGGAGCAAGCTGACATCACTCCTATCTCAGTATCTCCCATAATGCAAAACACATCTCCTTGCGGATATGTATAATGTTATGCATTAAGGGAAGGGCCACTACCCAGACTAGTTTCGACCTTTATTGAGGTCTCTTCAGTGGGGCCAGGCCCAAGTGGAGATACCATGCAGAAGCATTAGCAAGGTCATCTCTACCTATAAGAGTTGCCAAACGGTGTGCCACCTTTTTATTAAATTACTCTAGATTTAGAGAAAGACGTTGAAAGTTTATTTTTACCTGGTTAGACTATAATAAATTTAGTTTAATCCTTTATCCAAGTGTGAGCAAACAAAGTTTGCGCCTGAAAGTATCTTCAGAACTGGGGTAAAGTAGTACAACACTTGGGCAACTTGTTGCAAAGGTGGAGAAAGCTAACATCACTCCTATCTCAGTATCTCCCTTATCTCCCATAATGCAAAACACATCTCCTTGTGGATATGTATAATGTTATGCATTAAGGGAAGGGCCAATACCCAGACTAGTTTCGACCTTTATTGAGGTCACTTCAGTGGGAGCCAGGTCCAAGTGGAGATTGTTGTTGTACTACCTTACTCCAGTCCTGAAGGTCGATACTTTCAGGTGCAAACTTTGTTTGCTCACACTTGGATAAAGGATTAAACTAAATTTGTTATAGTCTAACCAGGTAAAAATAAACTTTCAATGTCTTTCTCTAAATCCAGAGTAATTTAATAAAAAGGTGGCACACCGTTTGGCAACTCCTATAGGTAGAGATGACCTTGCTAATGCTTCTGCATGGTATCGCCACTTGGGCCTGGCTCCCACTGAAGAGACCTCAATAAAGGTCGAAACTAGTATGGGTAGTGGCCCTTCCCTTAATGCATAATATTATACATATCTGCAAGGAGGTGTGTTTTGCATTATGGGAGATACTGAGATAGGAGTGATGTTAGCTTGCTCCACCTGTGCAACGAGTTGTCCAGGTGTTGTACTACCTTACCCCAGTCCTGAAGATACTTTCAGGCGCAAACTTTGTTTGCTCACACTTGGATAAAGGATTAAACTAAATTTATTATTATTCAGGCGTTGTAACAATAATTCCAAATAATCTATATGCTGCCGACACTCATATGGTAACCTAACTAATTTTTGTTAGGTTACCATATGAGTGTTGCTTAATATGTTTCAAAAAAAATTTTTTTTTTGAAAAAAAAAAGTAAACAAGAAAAACAAGGGGCGGGGCTCGCAAATTTGAGAAAAATTTAACAAAGGGCTCACGCGAGCCCCTTATAGCTCACCACTGTATATATATATATATATATATACGGAGGCTGTTCAATAAGTTATAAGACTATATTTATACAGAAAACAGATTACCTTTAATCGTCATCATTTACATGGTCTTTTTCGAAATAACTACCGTGAGACGCAATGCATTTGTACCAACGTTGCGTCCACTTCTTAAACACATGTGAAAGTCCGTTTTTTGAGAGTTCTTTCCAAACCGCCTCTGCAGCTTTTACACATGCTTTGTTGCTTTCGAAATGGCGGCCTCTTAGTGGTTTCTTGAGCTGAGGAAACAGCCAGAAATTGCACGGTGCGAGATCAGGACTGTATGGAGGGTGTGGTAGGATATCTATGTTGTTCTTCTGCAAAACGTCCACTACACTACCAGCAATATGTGGCTTTGCATTATCATGGTGCAATGAGAAGCCATTCTTCAGCAGTGGACACTTCCTTTTGACGTGCTGTACTATTGTCCGTAAAACATCTCCATAGTATGAGCCGTTTACAGTATTACCGGGTTCTACAGCGTGTTGGTAAACAATGCCTTCGTAGTCAAAAAACATTATGGTCATAACTTTACCAGCCGATTTTACAGTTTTTGCTTTCTTGGGGGTAGGCGAAGACGGATGCTTCCATTCACTGCTTTGTTGTTTCATTGTAGGGTCATAGTGATACAACCAAGCTTCATCTGCTGTAATGATGCATTTTAAGAAGTTGTCGCCTTCTTGTTCCAGTCTTTCTTTCCATTCTGTGCACACATCCACTTGATGCTGCATTTGCTCCAGTGTCAAGAGTTTGGGAATCCATCGGGCGCAAACATGTTTCAGTCCCAAATGTTCAGCCATGATTGAGTGAACACTTCCCACAGAAATATTCAGGACAACATGCAGCTGGCGTATTGTAATTCTGTGATCCTCCTTGATGATAATCGCTGCTGTGTTGATCATTGTCTCTGTGATGGACATTGAAGGTCTTCCCTCACGTTCAAGATCTTCCACATTTTGCCTTCCTTCCTTAAAAGTTTTATGCCAGCGAAAAACACTTGCCCTCGACATTTCTTCATCGTGGAAAGCTTCACATATCATGTTAAAAGTGTCCGATGCCGATTTTTGCAAATGCACACAAAATTTAATCACATAACGCTGTTCCAAGGACGCTTCCATTTCGACGACTGGTCGCGGCTCGTAGGCGTGCCGAAACAAGCTTGCGTTTATTCACGTGACACTCTGGCACATCAGCCCATATACACCATCTATCAACCTCTTTTGTTAATACAGACAGCAACATTTCTTTATTCCACAGAAATTAATATTGTGATGAGTGGTTTCGCGACAGTAAAATTAGTCTTATTACTTATTGAACAGCCCTCGTATATATACATATATATATATTTATTATTATTATCATTATTATCATTATTATGTATGTATAATATACATATATATAATAATGGAGTATATGATGTTAGCCTGCTTCTGTATAGCAGAGATGTAAGCAAAATCACATGACCTAGTGGGAAGTATGCTGATAGTGCAACAGGAGAAATATATTATTTTTGTTCATACTATCAGCCTATTTAAATCATCTTTCAAGCTCTCTTCTTCACTCTGGTTAACTATTATACTATCCTATAATAAATTTAGTTCAAACCTTTATCCAAGTATGAGTAAACAAAGTTTGCACCTGAAAGTATCTTCAGGACTGGGGTAAGGTAGTACAACACCGGGCAACTCGTTGCAAAGGTGGAGCAAGCTTACATTACTCCTATCTCAGTATCTCCCATAATGCAAAACACATTTCCTTGCGGATATGTATAATCTTATGCATTAAGGGAAGGGCCACTACCCAAACTAGTTTCGATTGAGGTGTCTTCAGTGGGAGCCAGGCCCAGATGTGGAGATACCAATTGACAATTGACATTTATGACTTTAGGGGTGAAGCAAGATGCTTTTCATATTCCCCGCTACTGTTGTGGTTACAGTGAGAGTAAAATTCACGCTATTAACAACACCACAAACACTTTTAACAACAAAGATGTTTTATTAACGCTAATATTTCGCTGATTTTCAAATCAGCATCATCAGAGCACAACACATGTAAACGCGATAATGAGTGAGTGAAACAATATAATTGCAAAAGACAAAAGATCTAAAGTCCTATTTTTGGCGCCCTCTAACAAAAAAAAAAAAAAAAAAAAAAAAAAAAAAAAAAAAAAAAAAACAAGCAGCAGTTATCCAGGAGTTTTTCTTAGGATAACCGTCTCCCAAATTTTTGGCAAATTAATGTAACCATATTTATTAAGGTTGGGAGAATTCTTCAAAGCCATTGCTGACTCAAAAAATAATCTTTCAGATCTATAACGACTCCTAAATAGCACATTTGTTTTCCTCCATCTAATCCTGTGTGAAGGAGTGTCCAAAGCGTGGTCTGCCATGGAACTTCATACACTCCTGGGTGTGCTAAAGGGTGAAGTTTGTCCTTTGGCGAGCGGATCAGAGTTGCCAGCTTGACATGAGGTTTGAAGGTGGTGCGAAGGCCATGTTTCAACAATACTTTGGCTATCTTTTCCGATGTACTTCTGATATAGGGAATAGAAATGGTCATGTTGTATTCTTGTGTATTAGGGGAGGGCAGAGTAATGGGCCTATGTAGTATTTTATCTATTTTGTAGGGATTGTAGCCGTTGGCTAAGAACGTATGGCGCAGGTACTGGAGTTCAGTGGTCAGAGCTGTATTGTTCGAACAAATGGGTCTGGCTCTGTGTGTAAGTGTTTTTAAAACCTCTGATGATGCTGATTTGAAAATCAGCGAAATATTAGCGTTAATAAAACATCTTTGTTGTTAAAAGTGTTTGTGGTGTTGTTAATACCGTGAAAAATAAGTCATGAATAACCATCAACGCCTAAGCTTATCTGTTAGAGTGAGAGTAAAAGTTATGAGCAGATTGCTCACCCTGAATGGGCATGGAGATTATGCATTGCTAAAGGAGGCTAATATAGCTTTTGGTCTTCTATATTTGAATATGTCCGTTGCCTCGTATGCTGCAGCTTGCTGAACCATATCGTTGGGGTGTGTGGACATCTTTAGGAAAAACTTAGATGCTAAGGATTGTAGAAAAGAGAAAATATAAGGAATATTTGTATCTTTATGAAGTTGATTGTTTCTAACATACCACGGGGCATTCAGAATCATTCTCAAGCACTTGTTCTGCACTCGTTGTATCTTGATAATGTTAGTATTAAAGGTGTGGCTTCAGGCTGGAGAGGCATAGGTGATTATAGGACGAATCGTCATCTGGTATAGCTGCAATTTGATTCTGTTACTGAGCTTGCTATTTCTGTTAATTAGCGGGTAGATCTGAGCTATGACTTTAGATGCCTTTGCGCATGTAGACTTGACATGTTGGTTGAAAGTTAGCTTTTTGTCGAGAATTACACCCAGGTAATTTGTTTCTGTCTGCCAGGGAATTTTAATATTGAATAGTAACACATCTCCTGCAGGAGACATTGACCTTTTTGAGAAAAGAACGGCTAAGCTTTTCTGGGGGTTAACTTCCAATCTCCATTTGGAGAACCAACCCTCCAACTTTAGAAGGTTTTCTTGAAGCTTTCTGGTAATGAAATGGGGTTGGAGAGATCTGGTTAGTTATGCTGTATCGTCCACATACAACGCCAAAATGGAAGACATCGGATTGTGCAGGATGTCCAACATGTATATAGAAAACTGCAATGGAGCCAGTAGGGATCCCTGCGGTACTCCAGCAAAGATATGGCGCTGGGACGAAGTACAACCGTTGATTTTTACTTGCATTGATCTATTCTGAAGATATGAATGGATTAGATGAACCATTTTTAGTGAGGTACCAGCTGAGATAAGTTTGTGTAGGAGTCCAAAATGCCAGATTTTGTCAAATGCTTTGGATAGGTCTAGGAAAACAGCTCCTGTGTACTGGTGCCAGTTATAGCTGGTGGTGATGTATTCCACCATTCTCTGGATTTGCTGGGTAGTACTATGGTGTTGCCGAAAACCAAACTGTTCTTTAGGGAGGATGTTTAGGTCATTTTCTGAGGTTTGGAGTCGTGAGAGAATGACCTTCTCCGCAACCTTACCCAGATTAGAGATAAGACTGATTGGACGATAATTTTGGTGGGTCTTTGCCTGGTTTATATATAGGAATTACATCAGCCAGTTTCCAGGTAGAAGGAAAATAGTGAAATCTTAAGATTGCATTTATTATACTGGTCAGGTGCACTACAGCTTTCCGAGGTTGCAGCTTGATCACCCTGTTTGAGATGCCGTCTGGTCCAGGAGCTTTATTGTTCTTAAGTTTTTTAATGATATCATATAATTCAACAGGTGATGTGGGTGCAATATGGTTAGCGCTGGTATCTGGGAGATTTAAAGCGTGTCTGACCTGTCTGTGGATTTTGTACAAGTGATTGAAATCTAAGTTGTTATAAGAGGGTTTGCACTGCTCCTCTAGATTCTTCACTATGGCCTCTGCCTTATCTACATCTGTGTGAACTAAGCCCTGGCTTGAGATTATGGAGGGGGGAACTTTTTATTTCTGATGTTTCTCAGTAACCCCCAGATAGAGTGATCAATAGGTGAGATAGAGGATAACTTTTTATCCCAAAGTTAGTTTCTATGAGTTTTAAGTGCATCTCTTACTGCCCCATTTATCCTGTTTAGAGCTGTTTTATCTTGTGGTGCACGCCTGTTACGGAATCTTTTCCTAGCTCTGTTTTTGTCTCTGATCAAGTTCATGATGTCTTCAGGCAAACGATCTGGGTTGCGGGCAGATTTGTAGTAGGTAGCTTCCTTTATAGCAGAATTAATTTGTTGTGTTAGATTTGTAACTGCAGTTTCTACTTCTTCTTTTGTGTGTATGTGAGGAACAGGTCCAATATAATCCTTGAGTGCTGTTGGCAGTGTTTCCCATGCAATGTAGGAGTGAGAAGGAGGACACAGGTATTCTTGATTTCCCAGCTGTAGTAGAATTGGATTGTGATCAGATGATAGTTCATCCATAGATATGATGCTGTATTGAACTTTGATATCCTGCAGGATAGCTATATCCAGGATGTCAGCAGTGCCAAACGTACTGAGATGAGTTGGTTCGGTGGGGCCTGCTACAACAGCGTTGCTTGATCCTAAGTAATTAGAAAGGATACAACCATTCTTGTTGGTGGTTGTGCAATTCCACGCAGGGTGCTTGGAATTCATCCCTGGCTATAATGGTGGGCTCTCTGATGCATAAGATGGCATTTAGGTCAGAGTGAAGTAGAGATTTTTGGGGAGGGTTGTAAGCTGAGTAGATTTTCAGTTTGCTAGTGGAGCTGGTGACAACTTCCACGCCTGTGATCTCAAGGTTAGTGGTTGAAGGATTGCTCACAGAGTGGTGCTTAATGTAGTTTTTAATGAAGATGGCAGTGCTGCCGCCTCTGTAGAGTAGTCTGTCATTTCTGTATAGGTGATAGCCCCTTATTGTAGGATTGTCTGATGGTCTTAAATGAGTTTCACTGATTAATATAACATCTGGTAGATATCTATATGTGAAATTTCAGAGTTCCAGAATTTTGTTTTTGAGGCCATTTGCGTTCCAAGCAACTATCTGAAGTGATGCTGGAATGAGTTTGTTACTATTCATTTATGAGAGCTGTGAGGATGACCTGAGTTTCACGAAGAAATCTTTTAGTGGAGGTTTCAGTAGGGTTTGATAGACTGAAATTTTTTAGCATGTTTGTTAGTGAGGCCGTAATAACAGCTGTTAGATTTTTAGGTGCTGTTGGTTGATTTTGTTCTGGTATTGGTCTATTTGTGTGGGTCACATTGGCATAACTTCTTGTTTGCTTTTGGGTGTCTCTATTTTTGGAGGTCTCCGATTTTGGCCGCTGAGTCTTGGGTTTTGATGCCTGGGCCTCTGGTGTTCTTATACTGTAGGAGGAGGGCTGATTGACTGCCTCCATCCATCTGTTCTTTGAGTGCTGAGTACATCCTTTGTAGTTCACAGGATGAGGGCCACTGCGATTTGCACATTTGGCCGAGGTGGTCCTTGGCTTTGTGCAGATATTGGTTGGGTGACTGTCCCCACATTTTAAACATCTATATTCTGCTCTAGATAGATTCTGGGCATGGCCAAACTTCTGGCACCTGTGGCACTACCCAGAAGATGATCTTTTTGGAGTGGTTCTGGTGTGACGATGAGACCACAGACTGTTTTTAAGTTGTAGATATCCTTGTATATTTTATGAATCTCAACTAGGACTAATGGCATGGGAGTCTTTCTGCTTTGCACATTCTGCTGACCTTGACTGGAGGCAGATCTTGAGAATTCAGGTCAGCAGCTATTCCTGCTGTGTCAATGTCTTCACAGACACCATGAAGGACCACTTTTAACTTTTTTTCGGAGCTGAGTGCAAAGGTATGATACTGGATGCCTCTGTCGTCCAATTCTTTGGACAACCTTCTATAGTCTGTCACTGTTTTTTACTTGGTTATCCTCTTAATGGGACCTATGTGCATTGGGACACATAACACATTTTCACAATGAGTGCGCTGTTATAAAGATATAAATATCCTAAAAATAATATTCTAACAGGTAAGCTGGAAAAGCCCAGCATATTCTAGTCTATTATTATTTTTATTACTCATTATTTTGAAGGGATGTGACAATATCATTGCTAATTAATTTATGTACATACATATATACATACATACACATCTTCATCCTGTGTCTCTGCCTTTTACTTGTTTGTCACTTAGGGAATCTAGATCAAGACATTTCTTTGAATATGTATTTATCCTTATTCATCATCATTAGTGTTCTGTCTCTTGACAGGTCCAGTGGTATACCTCAGCAGATTTTCTTCCTCCAATTTCCTCTGTCTCTTGTTTCCTCCTTCATTTCTTGATATCCTCTTGTGCTCATTATATCATCAAACACCATTGGTTGCTCCTTCCTCTTGGTCACTTTCTTTCAATTTTCTCTACTATCATTCTTTTCAGTAGGCTGTCTCCTCTTAATACATGTCCTATCCAGTTGTGCTTTCTTTTTCTTATGTGGTCTTTAGTAAATTCCTTTCTTCTTTAACTCTTTGTAATACTTCTTCATTGATGATTTTTTCAGTCCACTTTATTTTCTCCATTCTTCTCCATAACCACATTTCAAACGCTTCCAACATTTTAGCTTCTTTCTTCCCAATTGTCCATGTTTCTGACCCATATAAGGTTATACTCCAAATATAACACTTAATAAGCCTTTTCTTTAAATTTTATTCATTTTATTAATAAGCAAATTTTTCTTGCTATAAAATGTATAAGAAAAAAGTCCAATTTAGTGAATCTACAAAACCTCTACCACAATAAAAGCTGTTATAGAGAATCACTCAAAAATGAACTAAAAAAGTTAAACACAGCTACTACCATTGATGATGCTAATGAAATATTAACAAAATCTATCTTGAATTGTGCACTAGAAATTGGAGGTGTAAAAACGCACCAAAGAGAGGAAACACCAAGACAGGAAACCTTAGATCTGATGAAGAAAAGAAGAGATATGAAAAGAGATTTGAATGACACCAATAAAATAGAATATGCGGAAATTTGTAAAACTATACATAAAAGGATGAAACATGAACTTAGATCATATAATACTAGGAAAATTAAAAAAACAATAGAAAACAATAGTAATATGAAAGTCCTAAAATGAACATTATCAGTTGGAACAAAGGAAATAGCTGCTGTAAGAGGAAAAAATGGTGAACTTATAAAAAAAATAGAGATGCAATAATCAATAGAATTCATGAATTTTATACTGAGCTCTATGAAGACAAAGACCGAGACATCCAAGAATCATCTATGGATAACTCGAGTGAGGAAGAACGCGATGCCCCTGAGATCTTACAAGGTGAAGCGGAAATGGCACTGCAGGAAATGAAGAATGGAAAGGCCCCAGGAGAAGATGGAATTATGGTAGACTTCTTAAAACTAGGAGGAAGACCTGTCATCAAACAGCTGACTCAACTCTTTAATAAATGCCTAAAACAAAGAAAAATTCCAAAAAATTGGAACAATTCACTTCTAATATTAATTTTTAAAAAGGGCAATAAGGAAGAAATTAAAAACTGCAGACCTATAAGCCTACTCCCCACCATATATAAAGTTTTCACAAAAATTATAAATAATAGAATAAAGTCTAAACTAGAGGGAATGCAATCCTGTGAACAAGCTGGATTTAGAAAGAATTACAATACTTTGAACCATATTCACACATTAAGACAGCTCATTGAAAAATCAATTGAATACAATAAACCCTTATGTCTGGTGTATATAGACTATGAAAAAGCATTTGTTTCAGTTAAAACATTTGCAACACTAAAAGCACTTGAAACCCAGGGAACCCAGAAACCATATATTGAAAAACTAAAACATATTTACAACAATGCAACTTCTGTAATTAAATTATATAAAAACAGTGAAAAGCACCCAATACAAAAAAGGCATCCGGCAAAGCGATACCATATCTCCCAAATTATTTACAGCTGCACCATTTTGGCTGAATCATAGAGGGATAATAACTTCCTTAATAACTTGTTAGCATGCTTTTCAACATAAGTAATCCTTTGAGCTATTTTACCAACTTTTGCAATATGCGCTCCAAACTTCAATTTTGTCTGCCATTATCCCTAAGTTCCTAACCTCATCAATTTCCTGCAAACCAATACCATCAATGTGATACACCATATTTTCAACCCAAAGTGCATAACCTTATATTTTGCAACATTAAATTGAGTCAATATCCTTTGCCCACGATGCCAATTTATTTAAATCATCCTGCAGGATATTTATACTACTTTTATCAACTATTGCTCTTCCCAGTTTTGCATCATCATCATCATCATCACCAAACAATTGAATATTCCCTCTTAAATCTTTCCCTATGTCATTGATATACAAATTAAAGAGTAGTGGCCTTAGTACTGAACCCTGAGGTATTCCACTAGTCATTGTTATTCTCCTAGATTCTACTCCATGATATACTCCTCCTTTCACATATTAGGCCTAATGGGCATATTAGGCATGGCCTATTACAATTTGAAACTGCAACTGCTTTGAAGATAAGGTGATTAGATAAGGTGGTTTGTTCATGGGGCCAATTTGCCTGTTCTGGGGGATGAAAAATCCCGAGTTTCTGAGTGAAAAAATCCCCTACCTCTGTATGAAACCTGCTAACTCACCTTTAGTCAAAAGAAACCATATAAGGTTCCTCACATCTTGGATGGGAATCGAACCCAGGTTTTTCCGACCAAAGGGCTTCGTGTATACTGACTGAGCGTGTATACCACGATATACTACTCTCTGGTATCTGTCCGTCAGTCATCCCCCATATCCATACTACTAACCTTATATCCATTCCCATTTGCTCCAGTTTTTGTAATAGTTTTCCATGTGGTATTCTGTCAAATGCTTTGTCAAAGTCAAGCAGTATCATGGTATAGTCATTACCTTTATCCAATTATTCTGTCACTTTATTATAAAATGTGAATAAGTTACTAAGACAGGACCTACCTTTTACAAAGCCATGCTGCCCACTATAGAGTATCGCATCCCTATCTACTCAACTGTTGTATTTTACCTTTCACGAACTTTTCCAATACTTTGACAACTACTCCTGATATATTAATTGGTCTGTAGTTTGCTATTACTATTACTATTATTACTATTATTACGGGCAACTCCAGGGAGTCATTAGACTCATCGAGGGAGGCCCCAAATCATATTCATCACAACTATTCGACATTCATACAGTATCTATCATACCTCGCCTTAAACTCATTCACTGTCACAGCATCCACCACAGACTCAGGGAGCGCATTCCACCCATTCACTACTCTAAAAGTAAAAAACCAAATATCATCAATAACACTCCTCCCCCCTTTTTATTCACCCTGTCACTCCTGAACACGCTATACCCATCGCATTCAATCCCACTAGCTTTATCATCTTCTGTCAGCCATGTTTCACTAATACCAACAACCTGTGGCCTGGAAGTGCCAACCATGGCCAAAAACTCTTCCTTCTTGTTCCTAATACTCCTGGCATTAGTGTAAATGAATCGCAGAAACCCATTTGTCCCATCCCTACTTTGATGCCTTATACTAACTATCCCATTCTGATTTGTTGTCCGTCGTACTCGCTCGGGCATAATATACTCATTCATACACTTAACTGCCTCCCTAAAGTCTGCATATCTACTCCCCCCCTTAATAAATCTAGTTTCCCTGAGTCTGTACATCCACTTCCACATCATTCATCAACACTTTTTCAAGTCTCCGTACACCAACTCCATTCAAATATAACCCATCCATCTTATATAAGTCCTTTCGCCCATCGAACTCATTCCACACATCCACAAATTCCACACCACTCTCCATGCATAACCCACGCATAAAGACATTGTCAATTATGGCCCTCCTTCTAAACACTTTGCTGTCATACCGCGATAAGATACTCACCATCCTAACTCTCTCACTCTTCTCTTTTGCTACCTCAAATAACTCCCTCACATCCTCTATCATTTCCATTTTGTCCTCTTTCAAATCATTCGTTCCTGCCATGATTATCATCTCTTTCACCCTCTGTTTTTGCAGTCGAATAGATTCGCTGACGTCCTTTATGTTCGCACCCGGCTGGTACGACTTCATTAAACTCTCAATTATTACATCTCTTAATAGCGAATCCCCATACAGCACTCGCTCCTTCATTTTATTGACGTTTACGAACATACTATTATTTGCCGTCACAGACTTCTGCTGGTTATTTGTCGGTACGTTCAACACGCATTTTTCCATACGCTCCAGTTGTCTTTTAGCTCTGTGTATCGCACCGTTCAAACGGGCAATTTCGCTACTCGCATTTATCTCACCATTTTCATTATTGATCAAATCATCCATTCTTTCTGTATTTCTACCTTCATTTACCACTTTCAAGTCGCTCTCACACCTATCTGGCACTGCCACGCAATTCTCTAGCACACCACCATTTTCTACATTCTGACTATCGTTAACGATATCACTCTCGACACATGAAACACGCTTGAAATCCTCATTCTCTTTACACTTACTGCACATATTAACTCCACTATCACTTTCTAACCAGACTCCCACCGCTCTTCGCAAGGCATACATCTCACAGACAGCACATTGCATAAATTCGTTTACATCAAAACTCTTAATCAAACATGGCGACCTGGCCGCCATTTTTTTCTTTATCGGTGCCATGTGTACGCTATCTTATCTTAAAAATAATAATTAAAATAACAGAAAACACGCAAAAATTTCACAGACACACCAAGAAACAAAAAGCAAACAATACTACTTAAAATTCTAGTAAAATATCTAATGTTAACACAAAATACTACTAATCTTTTCAGGAGCTCTCGACAAGCCGACGATCTAATCAGCGCGACACCAAGCGACTCAATCTCTGTCTTGGAGCTACCTTTATGCAGTGGTAATATCTTACTCTCTTTCCACTCCCTTGGAACCTAGCCAGAGCTTAGATCGACCCACTTCATCACAGGCAATTACAATTCTCTTGCACATTCACATAGTACATGAGCTGATATGCCATCCAGTCCCACTGCTCTGTTCACATTCCTTCCTTCTCTTCTCGTTCATAGCTTAGAATGCGTACAGTCCCCTAATGAGGGGTTTATGACAGATTATTACTTCCAGCTCGTGAACACACACAGACTATAGATCTGTGTGTGTGTTCACAGGGGCAGTTTGCCTGTTCTGAGGGACAAAAAAAAAAAAAAATTTCTGGGTGAAAAAAATCATCTATCTCAGTGATACAATCAAGTAAATTATATACTATACTTTTTTGATTTTGAATAATGGCTTCACACATGTAAGCGAAAACTAAATATAATTTTTACTTCTATATATTTTGCTCAGATGTTATGAGCTTCTTTCAGGAAGAAGACAAAAAATGGTAACAACATTTAAATTCTAAATACAAGAATGAGTTATACGGTATGCATATAATATCATGTGTCTCAGTCGCAACTGTCCATCAGGAGGAAATACTATTAGAGTTCTGAGAAATGGGAATAGATGTATAATTAATTAAAAAATAATAATAAATTATAAACAATTAACAGCAATCACTTTCCAAAACTTAGAAGTAGGCATACAGTCTGTCTGATTAAGATTGACTGTGGCATAAGGCTTCACACGATTTAAATTTGAACCTACTGTGGTGTAGCATCTTGATAATAGTTCCGGTGAACTTGATAGCATGAGAAGCAAAGCCTCAACCGAATGATATATGCACGTAAACACAAGAAAGATATTTAATTAACCAAATATTTCGGTCTGGAATTTCCCAGACCATCCTCAATGGTATTACAAGAACAGTTTTAAAAAATACAAGCTAGAATACTAACAATAGATCATTAAAAATAGAACACGCCGCGTGATGTTATATCACTAAGTATTAAGTATAAAACAAAATATTTTGAAGTAGAGACATGATTGGAAAAAAAAAAAAAATTAATGAGTAATCTTGATTAGACTTTCCCAGATTTTTGATATAGATATACAGTCATTACAATTCAGGTTAGGACGATGGAGCAAGGCCTCCACGCTTACCTTGAACAAACATTCGAACCTATAACGGGATCTATGTAAGAGGCGAGTCCTGGACCAAAAGATGCTGTGGTCAGTTTCAATCCCATGTTAAGCCAATCCAGACTTTTCAGGTTTGTTGTGAAGAATGGAGGATTGATGTTCTTGGTTTCTTTTTTCAAGAGAATGTCCAGTCTGTCTAAAATAGGAGAGATCACAGTTGCAAGGAATTTGATAAACTCCAGGAAGAGATAAAGTTGAGCGTTTGTCTTTAAGAGAAGGAAAATGAGAAGACAATTTGTTAATAGGTGAATACGTAGTTGTTAAATCATATTTCTTTAAAATTCTTGCGATAGGTTCTGAAATACCGGAGATATAAGGAATAGGCACTTGATGTATTGAAACTTTGTTGTTTTGTGGAGGATTATAAGAATTGAGAAGATGCTGAGTACTTCAACATCTTCTCAATATTTCGTATGTCAAAATAAATTTTACAGCCAAGTAGAAGGAACGGCCATGGGAAGTCCTCTTTCTCCTGCTCTAGCCAACTTTTATTTAGAACATTTAGAAAAAGTCCTTTTCTCATCTATTTTCCCTCAACCATCTTTTTGGGTAAGATATATAGATGACATCTTTATTATTTGGCCTCACAGCAAAAACTCTTTACCTTCTTTTTTAAACAGTATTAATTCCTTGCATCATCGTATAAAGTTTACTATGGAAATAGAAGAAAACAACCAGTTATCTTTTTTTAGACGTTCTCCTCATCTGGTCACCTTCAAATATTCTTACAACTACAGTATACAGGAAACCAACGTTCACAGGTTGTTATATTCTTAAAGAATCAGCCCATCATCCATGTCAAAAAACAGGAATTATAAAATGCCTCATCAGAAGAGCCAAAACTAATTGTTCTACTTTTGATTATCTACAGAAAGAACTTTCTACTATCCAACAACACATGAAACTCAATGGCTTTTCTATAAAAAAATAGTACTCAACATCTTCTCAATTCTTATAATCCTCCACAAAACAACAAAGTTTCAATACATCGAGTGCCTATTCCTTATATCTCCGGTATTTCAGAACCTATCGCAAGAATTTTAAAGAAATATGATTTAACAACTACGTATTCACCTATTAACAAATTGTCTTCTCATTTTCCTTCTCCTAAAGACAAACGCTCAACTTTATCTCTTCCTGGAGTTTATCAAATTCCTTGCAACTGTGATCTCTCCTATTTTGGACAGACTGGACGTTCTCTTGAAAAAAGAATCCAAGAACATCAATCCTCCATTCTTCACAACAAACCTGAAAAGTCTGGATTGGCTCAACACGGGATTGAAACTGACCACAGCATCTTTTGGTCCAGGACTCGCCTCTTACATAGATCCCGTTATAGGTTCGAATGTTTGTTCAAGGAAAGCATGGAGGCCTTGCTCCATCGTCCCAACCTGAATCGTAATGACTGTATATCTATATCAAAACTCTGGGAAAGTCTAATCAAGATTACTCATTAATTTTTTTTTTTTTTTTTTTTTTTTTTCCCAATCATGTCTCTACTTCAAAATATTCCATTTTATACTTAATACTTAGTGATATAACATCACGTGGCGTGTTCTATTTTTAACGATCTATTGTTAGTATTCTGGCTTGTATTTTTTAAAACTGTTCTTGTAATACCACTGAGGATGGTCTGGGAAATTCCAGACCCAAACATTTGGTTAATTAAATATCTTTCTTGTGTTTACGTGCATATATCATTCAGTCTTATGTCACAAGTATCCTTAAAACAGCAAAACCTCAATCTTCAGAATTCAGAAATCTTATATAATCTTGATGTTTTTAGATTCTAATTGTAGCAGAATGGCTAATCTCTCCAAAGTAGCAAAGATTACAAGAACAGGGTATTTGATAAACACCAGGCAAAGATGAAGGTGATAATGTATCTTTGATAGGTGGTAAGAAAGATTACAACTTTCAGGCCAATTTGAAGGTGGTATACAAATTATATCTGCAAAAGATCCTTGCTATTTATTCAGATGTTCCTTTAATGTAGGGTGTGCTGATCCTTTTAACATCAAATTGCATTCTCAAAGAGGATGATAATTACAAATATTTTCTGTATGAAGGTCTTGCTGTATCCTTTAAGTAATAGAGTAACTTATATTTTATTTAATTCTTCTAATAGAAGAGACTCAGAAGAACTGTATGCTCAGTGTACAAAGCTTTTGACAATACTTATTTTTTGTGAAAAGTGATGATGTGAAGATGCGTGGATATATCTGTCTGTAAAGGATGACTTCCTATAAACAAAAAATTCAATATTACCAGCAGAGTAGTGATGTATTAAATTAAAGTATCCACAAAGGGAAGATTGTTGTTGGATTCATGTTCAACAATGAACTTGATGTGTGTTAATAAGGAGTTAATTTTATCTGGAAACTGAAGTAGTTCTGTTTCAGAGTGAGACCAGATTACGAAGATGTCATCCACAAAGCTTAGCCAAATGTGAGGTCAAGGAGAAATGGTGTGTAAGAAATTTTTGATCCTCTAAATGTTCCATAAAATAATTAGGCAAAGCTGGTGATATAGGACTATCCATTGCATTACCTTTGATTTGCTGCTGAAGCCATTATTAAAAAAAAAAAAAATCTAGCATGCATGTCTCTATTATGCTTTACAAGAAATTACATTCTTGTTTTAATCCTTACTCAAGTGTGAGCAAACAAAAGTGCATATGAAATACCTTCACAACTAGGCTACCTTGTATTGGCTTTCACATCATATTTCCTTAGTATTCCATAATTCTCAGATCCTTTTTAGATGTGTATATTGTCATGCATTATGGAAAGGATCTCTATCCATATTGGTTTCAGTCCTTACCAAGTGAAAAAGTGGCATGTTCATCAGAAACTTAGAATAATATAGGGTACAAGAGAACCTGATGGAATTAGAAGAAAGACAGATGGATAGTAGAAGAGGTGATATAAAGGAGAGGAGACTTTTTTATGTGTGTGTGTGTGTGTGTGTGTCATGAAGCCGAAGGCTATCTTTTCTCATGCAGCTAAACAATGAAAAGATAAACTGGAACTAAAATCCAGAGATGTTTGGTACCTTGGTGCTTATCCTTTTCTAAGTTAACTACTTTGAGTTGGCTTTCACTGTCTGGGATTGCTGTCCAGTCATACATGCAGTTAACCACAAGACCACAGAAAACTAAGTGGATGGAAATGGGAAGAATCTCTCATAATAAGAATATTTAGCACTTTATTTTCCCCTGATGAATATTGCATTATGTGAATAGTCTGCACAACTTCACCAATGATTTGGTTCTCCTAGAATGCTTTTTTTTTTTTAAATATAAAAACCGTTGGACTGAACAATAGAATTTTTATAAGATAATGTTATAAAGCATTTGTATGTCATATTGCTGGTTTTCGAAGCTGTGTTTTTTTTTTCAAACTTTCTCTAAATGATATTTAAACTCATAAATTATTAATATTAACACACGCAATTTACAGACAAAAAATACCAGTGGTGGTGGCTTGCAGTAGATAGCATTGGTGTAGGTGATGATGATGGTAGTAGTGGTCTGCTGAAGTTGATGGACGGAGTGATGGTGGTGGAGATGGAGAGTTGTAGAGTAGGTGCCCTCCCTCAATGAGTCTTTGGACTCCTTGGAGGTGTCATGTAATAATAATAATATCAGAGATCTTTTTCCATTGCAGATTGGGGGTATTAGGAAAAAAACTTGTTCTGCAAGTTTTTTTCTGCTTTTTCTTTTCAGTCTGTAACAGATGTCATAGACTGGATCTCCAGTGTTAAAGTACCTCCATTTGATGATGACATTTACTGAAGAAGACCACATGCAATTTTCCAAGCAAGATCACTCCTGTTAGGGTATCCTTGGAACTTCATAAAGTTATCAAAACAAAATGTTACTGTTAATATCCAAGTGTGGAAGTTTCAGGTGGAAGAAGTTAAATGTTTTCTTATACAACATTATTAATCTTGTATAAGAGAACATTTTGTTTTCTTATACTTCATCGTTCTTGGTGCCAGAATGATGAAACATTCTTAGAGAATTAGGCACAGAATGCTGAGAAACAATCTGTTCTTGGGCCATCATAACCATTTATTCCAAATATTAGGAGATAAAAAATCAGATGGTACTGGAGAAGGTTTGCAGATGTGTGATAATTTATGGATTTTTGAGACTATTTTGCTTAAAAAACAGAATTTTAATACTGGAAGCTCTAAGCCTCTGTGCATCTTTGACAGTTAAAGAAATTCCTTTTCTTCCTTTATCAGGCAGACCAAACAAATTGCACAAGTTTACTATATACAATTATTTTTCTTTAGCAATGAATTTGTCAAACAAAACAATGAAACTGAAATATCAAGCCACAAAATCTGTGGCTGTGAAAATCAATAACTTATATTGCATTCTATATATATTCTGTTGTTACAGTGATTGCTAACTTAGTCATTCATGAAGATGTGTCACAGGTAGTATTTCTTCACTTAACATCAAATTTCTGTAAATGTGCAACATACCATTTCTCTTGGTGTGGAAATATTAACTGTTATTTCGTACACATTCTAGTGAATACCATCTGAATGTACCATCATGGGTGCCGAGGTGAGAAGCAGCATTTCTGCTTATATAGATGTCGGTTTACCAGAGTTGAACTGACACTATGGTTTCACCTCCAAAACTATCCTGAAGAAAGAAACCATAGCACTTCAACTGAACAGAAAATACCAAATCTGGAAAGGTACTAGTGTTTTGTTCTTGATGACCACAGCATTTGTGGTATTGGTTTTTTTTGGGTGTTTTTTGTTTGTGTTATTGTGGTATTTGTTCGTTTCATTGACTTTAAATGATCAGTTTAGCTCTCAAGCTGCCAGGCCCTTGAGAAAAAAATAAAATAAAATCACCATCATAAAACAAACAGAAACACCCAAGTAACATGAAAAAAACAATACCACAAATGCTGTGGCCATCAAGAACCAAACAGCTCTGGCCTTGTGGCTCTTGGAGACTAGGGTAAACTCACCCACCTGCTGTGCCCCCACCAAAAAACATCCACCTCCAGTGTGCACTTTGTTGGAAGTGAATCACAGGAGATGCTGCCATGCCATTTCTCCCACCTGAAACACTTCACCCATCTGTTTTCACTTGAAAACATCTGTCCATAATGACTTCCATCTCCCATAACACACCCTTCTCAGCTCAAAAAAACAGCCCAAAATATCCCCACCCCCTCATGGGCACATTGCCAGAAGGGATGTCACAGGTACAATCGACACACCATGCCCCCAACCACCTCTTTCCACTTAAAAATACTCCACACCCTGATCTTCACCTCCAACAACACATCCACCCAGTAAAACACCCCACATCAAAAACACTTCCACCTGTCCATTTTCTCCAAATCTCATACCCATCACCTCAAAAATATTCCCACCACAAAACACACTACTATACACTCCTCCCACAAATTAGCAATATGCCCTCCTGATGACACCGGAGTCAGGAACTCATCGAGGCAGGCTACATGCTACACTCACCAGCTATCATACTTATTCTTGAATTCATTCACACTTCTTGCACTTGCAACATCCAATGGCAGTCCATTCCAATCACGGACCACTCTATGAGAGAAAAATCTAGTCATCACTCCCTTCTTAGCAGCATTAATTTTCAGCTTCCAAGGATGTCCTTTTCTTCCTATGGAATTTTTCAATAAATTGAAAAATTCCATCAACTGAAATCCTGCATGACCCTTTCAGAAGTTTGTAAGTCTCAATCATATCACCCCTCTTGCTAGTGTCTGGAGTCTACAAATTTTCAATCTGTCTTCATAATCAGTATTCCATAATCCTGATATCATTTTTAACACTCTCCTTTGCACTCGCTCCAGTATATCAGAATCACAACAGAAACCAAGAGACCAGACCTGCGCACAATAGTCCAAGTGAAGTCTTATCAAGGCCTTATACAAAGGCAAAATGACATCCTTATCTTTACATGTGAATGCATGTTTCAACATTGCAATTATTTTTTGAGTTGTATTTGCAATCTTTGCTACATGGTCCCTGAACTTCAACTTCCTATCTACTAACACTCCAAGATCCCTAGCCTCATCAGTTTCTTCAAGCATAATCCCACCAATATAATACGACATTGGATATCTAATCACGTTGAAGTGCATGACTTTACATTTACTGACATTGAACTGACATCCATTTTCCAATGCCCACTATTCCAGCCTATTGAAATCATTCTGCAAGTATACTGCATATCAGGAGCATTCCTGATTACCCTGCTCATCTTTGCATCATTAGCAAATAGCTGTATGTCGCTTGTCAAATCCTTCCCAATGTCATTAACGTATAGATTGAATAACAGTGAGCCAAGCACTGATCTTTGTGGTACACCACTGCTTACCTTAAATCTTGCAGACTCGCATCCCCCATATACCACTTTTTGATATCTGTCAGTCAGCCATCCTCTTTATCTACGCCAATATTCTGTAATCCAAACCCATATTCTCCAATTTATGCAACAGTCTACCATGTTGTATTCTGTCAAAAGCCTAAGCAAAATTCAAAGGTATCATGGTGTATCCATTCCCTTTGTCTAGTTCAGTGGTAACATTGTTATAGAACTTGAGCAATATGACCTTCCCTTAGTGAACCCATGTTGTTCATTGCAAAATAGAGATTCACTGTCAACGATTTTCTGAATGCAAGTTCAGATTTTGGAAAAATTAGCAAAGCTAATTTTTCCAAAATCTTCACCACCACTCCTGAGATACTAATTGGTTGATAGTTGGATACATTGTCTTTGCACCACCCTTGTGCAATGGAATTACCATACATTCTTTCCATTCCTGCAGAATCATCCCTGTTGTGAGACTCATATTAAACAGTCTGCTCAAAGCATAGCCAGTTCAGCTGAACACTCTTTTAGCACACATGCTGATATCCCATTAGTTCCTATTGCTGAATTCTTATTCAGTTTGCAATAGCTCTAATACCTCACCCTCATACATCTGAATTTTTTCCTCCAGTGAAGAGGTAGCAGTGTGTTGCGTACACCAGGTTGATAGCTTTTAACAAAATGGGCACTCATTAGTTGAACAACCTCTTCTGCATCTGTAAACCTCACACGATCTGCATTTAGAATAGTTATTCTTTCATATTCATTCTTTCTTTTACTTGCAGTATATCGATAGAATTCTTGTCGGTTCTCTTTAGCACACAGAGCCAGTTTCTTTTCATACTCTGACTTTGTTTTCCGTACAACAGTTGTGACTCTTTTAGCCTGCTGCTTATAATTTGCATAATGATATCTGTCATCCTTCCACATCATCTTTTCTTATGAATCTCTTGCTTAATAAGATTACACATCCACTTGACTCCTACCCTATTCATTCTTTGAACCCTCGGGACAATTGTGATATTGCATCATTTAAGTGTTGTTTAAATGCTTCCCATACACTCACGATATTCTTCCCATCCATCAACTGATCCCATTCCACTGAACTTAGTATAATACTCCTCAGCTGGTCATAATTTCCTGATTTGTAGTTCATCATGTAACCTTTTCTGAATGGAACATTCATAAACTTAGTCACTTCCCAAGTGAGTACTGCATGATCACTGTCACCAACCGGAGGTAGAATAGCTACATCTTTAACTGAAACATCCTCTGACACTATAATCAAATCTGACACTCTTTGACCTCGAGTTCCTTCTGTCACATACTGCTTGAGGAAGTTGTCCTGCAACAGGCTCAATAAATGCATTTTCATTCTTCTCATGATATTCTACTACTATCCAATCAATATTTGGATAATTAAAGTCTCCCATTATTATCAGATAGTTTGGGAGTGGTACCAATAGTTGAAAAATTGGAGGAAAACAGATTAAGATGGTTTGGACTTGTTGAATGGGACTCATCAGCTGAAAGTATAAATAGGAATATGAATCTAATTTGGATGGGAAGAGAGGAAGAGGTAGACTGAGAAAGACAAGGAGAGAAGTGGCAAGAAGAGACATGGAACAGTATGGAGCAACTGAAGAAATGGCACAAGATAGGAAAGAATGAAAAAAGAAGACTCGCAAGGGGTCGACCCCAAATAGATGGAATAAGTCACAAGAAGAAGAAGCTTATGAGAATACATTTCTCAGCATCATAGTTGCCTTAACCTGCACTATTTCAGAAACTTTCCAAAGTTCTATATGTATATGTTGTTCTGCTTATTTTACAATGCCAAAAATAGGACCTTTAGCCTCTTCTTTGATAATTACTCTTACTCACAGACTGCCATTCACTTATGAAAATTACAACTCTCTGATTGCTTTGGTATTGAATGATGGTAACTGCCATTTTGAGGTTTTGTGCCTAATCTCTGATAAGAACCTACATTTCAGAATTGCTGTCAAGCCAGTGAAACCTTAATCAAAAGCACTAAAAGAAGTGAATATACGGAAACTTGGGCAGTCCTTGTGTCTTTTAAGTAGTGCAAACTAAGACCAATCCGATGTTTAGGTTTGTATTCTCGTAAGCACTCAAGCCAATTTTATTTTTATTTTCAATCTGTGGCTACATGATTAGGTGAAGTATTATTACACGTTTTCTAATCGTTTTTCATTCTACAATTTGACCACAGCACTGAATATATGTCTGAAGCATACTTAATTCAGCATTTTAAACATTTTGAATTAAATTTTATAAACAAATGTTTTCAACAAAATATACACCCACCAACATTTTTATACATTTTTAATGAATGTATTTCAAACCTAATATTCATCGGCAAAATCATGGTTTGGCGCATCCATACAATATTTTATCATGCTGTAACATAATCTTTATTTCTGGTTTTAAGCCAATAAAGATTATATATTGTGGTTCACCAAGTCTCAAATTGTCAGTCTGTCCTAGTTTGTTCAATACCTAATAACAAGAAGATGAAGATGAGGCATTGTATCTGAAGTCTTGGTCATTTTTTTTCATTTCTTATTTGAACTTATGAACTATATTTTTTTAAGAAATGTTTTTAAAATTGTTTTAGCCTCTTAAGTATAAAGAGCTAATAAGCTTCATTTCGGCAATGAAAACATTACTAAAATTAAGGGGATATTAAATCCCACATAGTTTTAAAACCGAATAAGAAACTCAAAGATAGGAATCAGAGAGTTTCTTGCCGAATATAGTAAACTATAAAGTATCGGCGAACACTAGCGTTAGCAAATGCAAGTGATCCAGTACGTAGTACAATCTCGGGCAACTCGTTGCAAAGGTGAGTAAAGTTCAGATCGCTATTCTTAGGTATTATCCATAATGTAAAAACACATTTCCTAGGAAAAGTATGCTGTTATTACATTATGGAGGAAGGTCACCACCCAGACCGGTTTCAGCCTTTTTTGAGGCCTCATCAGTGAGTGGCTAGACCTAATACCGAAGTGTATAGCGAAAAGAACTTATATACTCTGCGAACGAGTTTACCAAGTAGGTGCAACCATTAAGTTACTTAAGTATAAAGAGCTAATAAGCTTCATTTCGGCAATGAAAACATTACTAAAATTAAGGGGATATTAAATCCCACATAGTTTTAAAACTGAATAAGAAACTCAAAGATAGGAATCAGAGAGTTTCTTGCCGAATATAGTAAACTATAAAGTATCGGCGAACACTAGCGTTAGCAAATGCAAGTGATCCAAGATGAAATGAAATATATAAGTTCTTTTCGCTATACACTTCGGTATTAGGTCTAGCCACTCACTGATGAGGCCTCAAAAAAGGCTGAAACCGGTCTGGGTGGTGACCTTCCTCCATAATGTAATAACAGCATACTTTTCCTAGGAAATGTGTTTTTACATTATGGATAATACCTAAGAATAGCGATCTGAACTTTACTCACCTTTGCAACGAGTTGCCCGAGATTGTACTACTTACTGATCACTTGCATTTGCTAACGCTAGTGTTCGCCGATACTTTATAGTTTACTATATTCGGCAAGAAACTCTCTGATTCCTATCTTTGAGTTTCTTATTCGGTTTTAAAACTATGTGGGATTTAATATCCCCTTAATTTTAGTAATGTTTTCATTGCCGAAATGAAGCTTATTAGCTCTTTATACTTAGGTAACTTAATGGTTGCACCTACTTGGTAAACTCGTTCGCAGAGTATATAAGTTCTTTTCGCTATACACTTCGGTATTAGGTCTAGCCACTCACTGATGAGGCCTCAAAAAAGGCTGAAACCGGTCTGGGTGGTGACCTTCCTCCATAATGTAATAACAGCATACTTTTCCTAGGAAATGTGTTTTTACATTATGGATAATACCTAAGAATAGCGATCTGAACTTTACTCACCTTTGCAACGAGTTGCCCGAGATTGTACTACGTACTGATCACTTGCATTTGCTAATGCTAGTGTTCGCCGATACTTTATAGTTTACTATATTCGGCAAGAAACTCTCTGATTCCTATCTTTGAGTTTCTTATTCGGTTTTAAAACTATGTGGGATTTAATATCCCCTTAATTTTAGTAATGTTTTCATTGCCGAAATGAAGCTTATTAGCTCTTTATACTTAAGTAACTTAATGGTTGCACCTACTTGGTAAACTCGTTCGCAGAGTATATAAGTTCTTTTCGCTATACACTTCGGTATTAGGTCTAGCCACTCACTGATGAGGCCTCAAAAAAGGCTGAAACCGGTCTGGGTGGTGACCTTCCTCCATAATGTAATAACAGCATACTTTTCCTAGGAAATGTGTTTTTACATTATGGATAATACCTAAGAATAGTGATCTGAACTTTACTCACCTTTGCAACGAGTTGCCCGAGATTGTACTACGTACTCGATCACTTGCATTTGCTAACGCTAGTGTTTGCCGATACTTTATAGTTTACTATATTCGGCAAGAAACTCTCTGATTCCTATCTTTGAGTTTCTTATTCGGTTTTAAAACTATGTGGGATTTAATATCCCCTTAATTTTAGTAGTTGTTTTAGCCTGATTAATTTATAGAACTTTATTATTGGTTATTAATTTTCAGTGTTTTTAAAAATATATTTTATTATTTACATGTGTGTAGCCTTTGAGTATGAAGGTTCTTGAAGAAATAACAGAAGAAGTGATTCTAGGCCTCTGTTTTGAAGTCCATCGAGCTGTAAAAATAGGCATTTTCTTTCTGGATGAGCCAAAAGAAGAGTAAGTATCATCACAGATTTTCATTATTTGTGTATTCATATTTGGCACTTGATATCTTTTCCTGATTTACATTAGTTTGAATTATCATTTGATGACCCAAACTATCATCAGTTTTTATGTTATTTAAGTTCAGATTTGGTGCAAAGTGAGCTGGCTTTCTTACTCTCAGCAAGAGGGTACTTGACAGTTCTTAGAAGAGAGTACTTACTTTACAGTTGTATTTCTTTTATGAAAGAATTGTGGTTTGATAAACAACTAAAATGTTTATAAAACCACAATTCTTTCAAGAATCTTTTAGAAAAATTTCTTTTATTAACAAATAAGAGTTTGAGAAATATATTTACATTTATAAAAAAAAAAAGTCTGTTCCTAGAAGGTTTCTAGATTATCTGTCTAATTTTTAGCCTCTGCTGTAAGTTTACAACCTTTCATGGGTGGAATTGACATAGAACATGTGAAGTATAATTCGATAATATATAGGAATGATATAGGAAATGATTTAACAGTAAATATTCAGTTGTTTGCTGATGATGGAAAGCTGGGAAGATTGATATTAATAAAGATGATGTAAAGATCTTGCAGGATGCCTTGGACTGGCAGTATGGATAAAGATAAATGACTGCCAGTTTAACGTGACCAATAAGGCCGTAATAAATTTAGTTTAATTTTTATCCAAGTGTAAGCAAACAAAATTTGCACCTGAAGTATCTTCAGGACTGAGGCAACTCATAGTAAAGGTGGACTAAGATCTCATCACTTGTCTTATTATCTCTCATAATATCTACCCAGACCAGTTATGACCTTTATTGAGGTCTTGTCAGTGGGAGCCAGACCCAGAGGTGATGATACTAAGGTGGAAGTAATGGAGAAGTCATGTTTACCTATACGAGTTGCCAAAAGGTGTCTCACCTTATTATTAAATTACTCTAGATTAGAGAAAGATGAAAGAGTTCACCTTTAGATATTTAGAGCGGTGTTAAAGAGGACACTTAGTCCACCTTTACCATGAGTTGCCTCAGTCATGAAGATACTTCAGGTGCAAACTTTGTTTGCTTACACTTGAATAAAGGATTAAACTAAATTTATCATAGTCTAACCAAGTGAAAAAAACTTCCAATATCTTTCTCTAATCCAGAGTAATTTAATAATAAGGTGAGACACCTTTTGGCAATTCGTATAGGTAAATATGACTTCTCCATTACTTCCACCTTAGTATCACCACCTCTGGGTCTGGCTCCCACTGACGAGACCTCAATAAAGGTCGAAACTAGTCTGGGTAGTGGCCCTTCCCTTAATGGACATTATACATCTCCGCAAGGAGATGTGCTTTGCATTATGGGAGATACTAAGACAAGTGATGCAAGCTTAGTCCACCTTTACCACAAGTTGCCTCAGTCCTGAAGATACTTCAGGCGGAAAATTTGTTTGCTTACACTTGGATAAAGGATTAAACTAAATTTATTGTGGTCTAATCAAGTGGAAAAAACTTCCAGTGCCAATAAGGCCATATACTTTGTAATGAAGAGATCACAAGCTGTATACTATATTGATGGAACTGAACTGTGGGAAATGATAGGCCAGAGAGGTGGAAGTTATTGTGGATAAGGAGTTGGAAGTTTAGAGGACATATTGCAAAAGTATTGCAGTTATGAATTGCAAAGTGGGAGATACATTACATTGGATTATGTGGCTGTTGAAGAACACACTGACAAATAGGGATAAAGAGATTATTATTCTCCTTTATATGGCTTTAATAAGGACACATCTGGTGTCCTAGATTCTGTGGGGATGAAGTGGAGAGAGAGAGAGAGAGAGAAAGATGATAGGAATTGTGCGAACAATGGTTTGAGTGGGTCTCCCACGAGTTTTTGACTTCTTGGAGATGCTCGAGAAATATTATTACTAATAATGTACTTAAAGCTTACAATTTTAAATTTAACCATTAATTTTCATTTATAATTGTCTTTCCTCTGATCAGTATCCCTTAGTAATTTGCCACTGTATTCAAGTGTTGAGCTACACAAGTGGAGCCTGTGTAGCTCAGTGGATGTGGTGTTTGCATACCACAGCGCTTGACTGCACGAAGGAAGACTTGCTTTCAAATCTAGTCAGTGACTAAAGGAAATTTTTCTAAGCCTTTTTTCGACTGGTTCCTGAGTTAGTCGATCTCTGGCACGGGCAAGCTTTTTCTCCCAGAAACTTGGGTTTTTCGTCCCATAAACTCAAGAAAATCGACTGTAGAATCCACATTATTTTAGACATTAAATATATTGTGTTAGGGTTAGGGACCACGAGATGGCAACACTTGTTGAGCCATCTCTCTTCACTGCGTGCTGCTTAATTAGTAATAGCCTTGGGCCAGCTATCTCTGATTGGGTACCAGTGGAGATTTAACTGCCCACTCAGTCTCCAAAAGTTAGAGCTAAAACAGCCTCACCTACTCCCTATACGGGAATAAAAAAGCTTTAGCTGATTTTTTTAAAAATATATTCAGGTTCTAATTCTTTGATTTCATTTTTTTCATTCTGTAGTTATCATATTAGATATTTCTTTTATTTTGTAGTTGATCGGGAAGAAAGGTTAGTGAAAGTGAAGAAAGTACAGTTGCTTGTTGCTACTGAAAATTTAATGTACACGCAAAAAATTTCACTAGAATTTTGTGATAATCCTTTATGCTTCCGAAAGTTTTCTAAATCTTTCTTGGAAGATGGTAAAGCTGGTACCAAATTACTTTTCAGAACAACATAATTAAATTACTGATGTGTACCGTCAGGGAGGAGGATATTATGATAGTACTACATGAAAAAATTAGTTCATTACCGATTTCCTATCAATGATTAATTAATGAGACAAATTAATCTGTAATCTGTCAATACTCCGATATTATCAGTTTGTTTTGCTAATCATTCCTTGAACATTCTGTTTAAGTTACAAAACCATCTGAGATTAGCTATGCTGACACATTCCTGAGGACTAATAAATCAAGATCTTTCCTAATATCCTCATTTATAATTGATACACAGTCAAAACAAGATATCATATAAAAAAAAATTTGACTGGTGATACAGAACAATTCAGATTCTACCCAAGAATCTAAGAATAGCCCGTCAGGTAGTGTTGTAAAATATGGATTGTTCCAAGTAATGCTATTTTTTGTAGGTCATGTGGGGTCACTTCATTGATGTTTAATTGCTGTAAATGGTTGGATAGCTTCTTTGAAGTTGCACCAAGTGCACCGATAACTATTGGGATGACTTTGGTGTGTTTAAGCCACAGTCGGCCAACTTTGATTGCCAGATCTCGATATTTAGTAATTTTTTCCAGTTCTTTGTTGTTAATGTTGTTATCACTGGGTACTGCGATATCAATAATCCAAACCTGTCGATGTTCGATAATTGTGATGTCAGGTTTATTGTGTTTCAAATGCCAATCAGTTTGTATTTGAAAGTCCCAGAGAATTTTTGCTGTTTCGTTTTCCAATACAGTCTCTGTTTTATGCTGCCACCAGTTATCAGAAGTAGGAAAGGCATATTTTTTTTGCATATGAATTATTTTGGCCACTTTATCATGGCAGTATTTATAGTCAGTTTGAGCTATGTTGCTACAGGCACTGATTAGATGTTCTACAGTCTCATCTTTCTGATCGCATAATCTGCATTTGCTGTTATTATTGATGTTCAAAATTTTTGCTTTGATTGCATTAGTTTGTAATGTCTGTTCTTGAGCTGCTAGAATAAATCCTTCTGTTTCTTTTTTAATGTATCCGTATTATAGCCATTGCCACGTCTTGTTCACGTCGATTTTGTCCTCAGTATCTCGAAGAAATTGGCCATGCAAGGGTTCATTTTTCCAGCACTCATATCGGTTATTTTGTTGTTCCTTTTTGTAATTGGATTTGTTTCCTGTTGCTTTTAGAAGGCCCTCTTGTGTAATTGCTTGAAGCATTAGCTCAGAGCAATTATTATTGCTGGGAACCACTAGTTTAACAATATACAGTATTAGTATTAATGTTATTTCCAGCCCTTTGTTTTCATGAAGCCAAACTCTTTACAGGCTGCAATGCATATTACACTCACTGTGAATACATTTGGTGTTGTGTATTATCCACTCTGGTAAGTAATTCATTCACTCCATTCCAAAAAAAAAAAAAAATCTACTTCACATCTCATACCACTGTTCATTACTTTGTGCAGCATTTTTCTCTGCATCTTCTGATAAACCTCCTTGCATCAACTTACTTGTATATGTCTCAGTCATATCACCACTTCACCTCCAACATGCTAAACTGTGCAGAGTGCATTCTCTCAATCTGTCCTTTTACTCAACATTCGCATAATCCCCAGATCACTGGCCTTTGCTCTCTCTCTCTCTGATGTTTTGTTATCAACTAGATATCAAAATTGTACACAGATCAGGTTACAATTCTAGATGTAGCCTGATCAGTGTCTTTATTATTAGTGGTGCTCTTTCTTCCTTACACTGCCTTGTCATCGTCCTTTGCATTATGCAGCAGTTTTATGAGTAACCTTCACAATGTGTCCCTGCACTTTTACTCACAGTACATCCCCAGATCCTTTTCAAATCCTGGTGTAGTAACATGATATTAGAGCTCTTTGCCATTACTCTTACTAGTTCAGCATCCAGCATCATCTGTAAAGAATTGAACGTCTCTCAAACCTTCTACATTATTAGTATGTAAATTAACAACAGTGGTCCCTGTCTTCTCTTTTTGAGACATTGATTCCCCCATCCAGAATCTGCTGGCTTCTTTTAATTAAATATTGCAGTATCTAGGCTGTGAATTACTGTCTATCCCCATCTCCTTGCAATCTTAGCAGTAGTGATTATGTAATATTCTTTTAAAAGCTTTACCAAATCTAGAAGAATCACTATATAGGGTTCCCCATAATTCTTATTGCAGTTTTAAATGTTAATAGGCCCAACATTATACAAGTACAGATTTATAGTATATAATAGCTAAAAGAGTATGTAATTAATTTTTATCTACAATGATTTGTTTCTTATTAGTGCTCAACATGACCGCCATCTTGTGTGATGCATGTAGCTAGCCAATTTTCAAAGTTCCGGAAAACGTTTAGTAGTTGCTGAGCAGTGACTGCATTGATTGTGTTTGTAATTTTAGTCTTAAGGTCATCGAGAGAAGCAGGTTTGAAGCATATACGACTGTTTTGATGTGACCCCATAAGAAAAAGTCTAACGGAGTCAGGTCAGGTGACTGAGGTGGCCACGCAAGAGCACCTCCTCTACCGATCCACCTGTCTGTGAAAGTTTCATCCAGAAACTTTTGTACCTGTGTCGTATAGTGATAGGGTCCCATCCTGTTGGAAAATGGCTTTATTCATAAGATTTATTTTCTTCATCATCATCATCATCATCAAATTCCTGCCATGTACCCACAAGGGGTATACAAGATATGATAGTACTACATGAAAAAATTATATCATTACTAAATTCCTATCTACAATTTTCCTCCAAATCAGTCTGTTACTTGTCAAGACTCCAACATTATCAGATCTTATATTTCTATCGTCTAAGGCACTTTGTACCATATCAATCCACCTATATCTTGGTCTTCCTCTGGGTCGTTTTCCTGCCAACCTGGGAGAGAACACTTGTTTTGCTAATCTTTCCTTGCACATTCTGTTTAGGTGACCATACCACCTGAGGATTAGCTCTGCTAACATTCCTGGATGCTGACAATGTCAAGTTCTTTCCTAATATCCTTGTTTTTAATATGATATTGCCATTGATGCCATCTGTTCACGCCTGTAATCTTTCTCAGGACTCTCATATCTGCAGTCTCTAGTCTTTGGTCAAGTGTTTTACTTCTGACCCAGCTTTCAGATCCATAAGTTAAAACTGGTTTGAACACTGTCTTGTATACAGCTAATTTAGTGTTCCGACTAATTTCTCTCTTATTCCATATGAATTTATTCAATTGACTTCCCACCATACCAGCTTTGCTGATTCTGTTGTCTATTTCTACATTTAATTTACCATCTTCAGTAAAAATCGTGCCTAAGTAGCTGAAATGTTTTACTTGTTCCACAAGTTCTCCATTCACAACACAGTTGACATTTTCAATGATTCTGCCTATTTTCATTGTCTTTGTCTTTTTATTGCTAACCTTCATACCATATCTATTACAACAGCTATTCAATTTAGTCAGAGAGTCTTGCAGACTTGTAGCGGATTTATTTAGAAGTATAACATCATCCGAATAAAGCAAAGAGCTGACATTAACATCTCCAATTTTGATATCATGTTTAATACCACTTTCCTTCATAATGTGATCCATATAGATAATGAATAACAGAGGGGATAATGTACATCCTTGTCTCACACCAGATTTAACATTAAACCATCTTCCTGTACTTCCTTCAATTCTAACTGCTGACTTACAACTCAAAGACTAAGTATTGCTTGATATAATGCCCCATTGACACCATATAACTGAATTATTGAATAGCTTCTCTCTTGGCACCTTATCATATGCCTTTTCCAAATCGACAAAGCTTAAATACAGATCTTCGTTATGTTCCCATGATTTCTCAACTATTTGTTGTAAAGTGAAGATCTGATTCCTGGATCCTCTGTTTGGCCTGAATCCAGCTTGTTCTTCACCAAGCTTTTCTTCCACAATTCTTCTCAACCGTTTCTCAAGTATACTTGCATAGATCTTGCCAGGAACACTCAGTAGTGAAATACCTCTGTAATTCTCACATTCAGTTTTATTTCCCTTTTTATATATTGGTATTATGAGAGCTCTACTCCAATCATCAGGAATTCGTCCCTCTGTCCAGACTTTCTGAACTTATGTAGTGCAGCCACTGTAAGACTCTTATACCACCATACTTCAGCTTTCCTGGTCGAATATCATCTACCCCTGCTGCCTTTCCACATTTCAAGCCTATGATGGCTTTTTCTACTTCAAGTATGGATATGTATTCCTGCCTGCATGCCTGATCAGTGTTTTTTCCACTGTGCTGTCATCACTGCTTGTTTCATTTAGCAGTTTTTCAAAGTAATTACTCCATACTTCAAGGATATCTTTTTCTCCAGTTTTCATGTCACCTTTATCATCTAACTCCTTTTACAGCACTCTTTCCTCCATTCTTAAGCTTCTTCAACAACCTCCAGAACATTTTGCCACCTTCTTGAAATTTATTTTCTATATTCTTGCCAAAGTCCTCCCATGACTTTTGTTTAGCTAGTTTTACACAGTGTTTAGCATTCTTGCTTTTGTCTCTATATTCTCTAAGAGCACAAGCTGACTTATTTGACAGGAACTTTTGATATGCTTTCTTCTTTTCCTTCACTGCCTCTTTAACTTCCTGTGTCCATCAGGGAGTTCTGATTTTTTTTATCCTTGCAGACAACCTCACCACATGGCTCTCTGGCAGAATCAGTTAATGTTTTCTTCAGAGTTTGCCACTGAATCTCCAAGGTTTGATTCCTGTTCTCAAACTCTTTCATTTTTTCTTCAATAATCTTTGGTATTTTAGTCTACAGTTCACATCTGAGATCTGCTCAACTTTTATTCGCTTTAAAACTTTCTTGCATGTTATTCTTTTCAATATGAAATTCAATTTTATCCTACTCAAGACTAAATAGTGATCACTTCCAATTTCAAATCCTCTGTACACTCTGGTGTCCTGCACCAGGGAGAAAACATCACTATCAACAATAACATAGTCAATGAGACTTTTCTTATTCCTAGCCTCTTCTCTCCATGTGAATTTGTGCACATTTTTATGTTGGAACATGGTGTTAGTAATAACCAGTCCATGTCCTGAGCAGAAATCCAACAGATATTTGCCATTATTATTAGCTTTGCTCTTTTCTCCAAATTTTCCCAAAATATTTTTGTATGTCTGACAATCATTTCCTACTCTGCTATTTAGATCACCAACAAGGACCAACTTTTCCTTTTTCATTGTGTCAGTTGCTTTTTCTAAAGCCTCAAAAAATTCCTCCACCTCTACCTTAGTAGAACCTTCTGTGGGACCATAGGCACAAATAAGTCTCATTGTCCAGTTCCCCATTCTCATATTTGCCCACATTACTCTACTTGAAACTGACTGCCATTCAAGAAGATTAGCCTTGTATTTTGTGGTGAATACTATGGCTACTCCTTCTTTTCCTTGATCATCATTGCCTGAATATAACATTTTGTATTTATTGCTCAGAAAAATCTCACCAGTTTTTGTCTTTTTTGTTTCGGTCACCCCTATTATGTCGATCTGGTACTTATCTAATTTCTCAGCTAGCTCCATTTCTTTGCCATTCAGGCTTCTTACGTTGATAGTACCGATCTTTAACTCTGGTGATGTTGAGTTGGGGTTTATTTTCAGATTTGTTCCAGTAGCTGACTTTTCGCTGTTCGCCCTGGTCCCCTGGCGAAAACAACGGGGGCCTTGTTTAACTGGGCGACGCCCCAGCCGGCATGAAATTTTGTCATCTTGTACCATCATTCTATATTTTGGTTTAACCAATAAGAATACAATTTGGTCGGCTAAATCCCAAATTGCCAGCCCATCTTCGTCCGTTCAGTATCCAAGTAGATACCCAACAGGGTGCACCACGAGAAGGTGAGGATTGGACTTTAGGTCAGAAGCCCTGGTCGGTTCTCCGCATTCCTTTAAAGGCTATGTGGAGGTCTCCTCTTAGTTATACAGCTTTGAACCTTATGCACCCCGATTTATTTTCTTTAATTTGGGAATAAAAAAAATCTGAAGCATTGCTAAATAAGATTCACTCCTGACAGTGGGCTCATCGAAAAAGAATGGCCCAATAATGCAATACCTCCTAACCCGCACACCACATATTAACTTTTGGTGAATCTGTTTCATGTTGCCACATTTCCTGAGGCCTTCTCTGTAACCTCAAATGCAGCAATTGTGATGGTTAACTTTCACTTATGTGGAATGTTGCTTTATCTAAAAAATTCAACATGTCAATAACATCTGTGTCATTTTCCATTTGTGTCTTCATCAGCTGACAGAAATCCAACCTGGCATGATAATCCTTCTTGTAGTATTTGAACAGTTGTAATTTTGTAAGCATGTTTATGGAGTTGTCTAGTTAGAATTCTGTGCACTGTGGTTTTTGGTACATTTAACTCAGCAGCAGCACATCGCACTAATATCTTGGGAACTCTTATCAAATGCCTTTCGATTTCTTCTGCATTCGCTTCCCTTGATGAATGCCTCCCTGATCTGGGTTTGTCATGAATTGATCCAGTTTCTTTGAATTTTTTCATCCATTTAATTAAATTTCTGTGGGGCCATTCTAACAAAAATTTAATTAAATTTTTGTTATAATGAGCAGAGAATTTTCTTCTTACTGCTGTTATGGACTTGAGTTCAGCAAGCCACAGGATGCAATGAACTTTTTTTTCAGCATTTGTCATCTTCAATCACATCAGTCTAAAAGAAAATAAGAAAAATATAATGAAATAATAATATTCATGCAAAATTCTAATAGTTATTCTTTCAAATGATATTTATTGCATCTCTGTAACTGTGATACTTTTGAAGCAGTTAAAGATCAAAACTACACTAAGAATTATGGGACGCTCTTGGTAATAACAGCACATTCCATTCCTCTTCTTCATTCACAAAATTTTTATTGCACGAATGATTCACACTTCAAGATCTTCTATGACCAATGGCCTGAAAACTGATTTCCTTGCCATTCTCAAATGGGGTAAAGATATTCTGGTGAATTTTATTATTATTATTATTACATAGTGCCTCCGGGAAGTCCATGGACTCATCAAGGGAGAGCACTTGCTCTACAACTCTCTGTCTCCATCACCAACTCCATCTACAACGAACAAATACAATCTGGCATCCTGAAGAAGGTTTGGGTGTTTCACCTGAAATGTGAGAACAATATTCTAAGGTCATGTGGATATTAAAGTGTTAAGAATTGTGCAAGAAGAGAATTTCACTGCCATCTAAACACAGTCCTATTTACTTTACTTTTCTACAATCACGATCACTTTTCTTTTTCTGATTTGACTTTCACGTCTAGCTTATGGCACACATATATTACATCCCTAGCCTCCTTCAGTCCAAAAAACTTGACATTCTTTTTTTCATTCAAAACTACTTCTCTCTTCTTGCACAATTCTTAATACTTTAATATCCACGTGACCTTAGAATATTGTTCTCACGTTTCATGTGATATACCCAAACCTTCCTCAGGATGCCAGATTGTATCTAGTAGGAATTGCAATACCAGTAAATCAGTTTACCCATTTACTGGCAAATGGGACAAAAATCGTTTAAAAATTTACCAATATTATGGTGTTTTCTAATGATATTTCAGTAAATCAAAAATATTTTTAATACTTGTTGTGTAATAATTTAATGTCCAACAATTCAAGTATGGTTCCCTTTTTGAATAAACTGCTCAGAAATTAATGAATCTCATGGCTGTATTTTGTTGTTATGTTCCATCGAGTCGTTTTCGACTCCTTCGAGTCCATGAACATACATTCTCCATTCAGATCTGTCCCTGGCCTTATCTTTCAGAATTTCCAAGCGCATTCTAGTTGCTTCTTTAACTCCATCCACCCATCTAATTCTTGGTCTTCCTCTTCTCTTGCTTCCATCAACTTTAGCAAGCATCATCATCATCATCTTTTCCAGACTGCCATTTGCTTGCATAATATGTCTGAAGTATGACAATTTTTGCTTGATAATCATAGCTTCGAGGGAGCAATCTGGCTTTATTCTGTCGATTTATTGGTTTGCTTTGCAGTCCATGGTACACCACAGGGAATACCATTGCTTTCACTATTCTGATTTTTGTTGTGAGGATAATATCGTTATCTTTAAAGATTTTGCTTAAATTTGTCAATGCTTTCTTTCCAGGTAATAATCTTCTTCTAACTTCTTCAGTACAATAACCATCTTGATCAATTTGGGATCCTAGGAGCACATTTATTGCTTCCATTTTCTCCCCATCTACTTCAAAATCATTGTTCAAATGTTGCCATAACTTTTGTCTTTTTGAGGTTAAGTTTAAGACCATATTTAGCACTTTCTTCTTTAACTTTCATAATAAGTTCCTCCAAATCTTCTTTGCATTCTGCTAGCAAGGTGGTATCATCTGCATACCTCAGATTATTAATATTTCTTCCACCAATTTTAATTCCAACTGAAGACTCCTCCAGCCCTGCCATTCTTAAAATGTATTTGCTGTACAAGTTAAACAGGTACGGAGATAAAATATATCCTTGTCACACCCCTTTATCTATTATGAAATACTCAGTTTCTCCAAGATCTGTTCAGACAGTAGCTTCTTGTTAATAATGAAGATTCCTCAGAAGGATAATGAAATGCTCTGGTACTCCCATTGTTCTTAACACATTCCACAGCTTCACATGATCTACAGAGTCAAAAGCCTTGCTATAGTCAAGGAAACAAAGGTAGATATTCTTTTGATATTCCTGTGCTCTTTCTATTATCCATCTCATATTGGCAATTTGATCTCTTGTTCCTCTTCCTTTTCGAAATCTTGCCTGTTCATCTGGCATTTCTCTTTTCATGAATGGTTCCAGTCTTTTCTGAATGAGCTTAAGTAAGACTTTACTTGCATGAGAAATCAGTGCTATAGTTCTGCAATTTTTGCACTTTCTTGCATCGCCTTTCTTCAATAAAGGTATATAAACTGATTTTTTCCATTCCTAGGCCATTTAGTTGTGATCCAAATTCGCTGACATAAGCTGTTAAAATTTTAACTGCCTCTTCTCCCAGGGCTCAATAGGTATTCCATCTCCTCCTGGTGCCTTCTTACTTGGATAGCTGTTGCAGTGCCCACCTCACTTCACTCATCACTGGTACTGGCTCCTGTGTATAATCCTGCTCTTCAAATTTGTCAGTAATTTTGGAATCCTTTCTGTAAAGGGCTTCTATATATTTTATCTTTCTTTGATGTCTGCAAAGAAAGATATCCTTCTGTAAGATATCCTTTGTGTTTACTTTTCAATATTGTCACCTTGGTACTAAACTTCCCTGTTAGTTCTCTGATCTTTTTGAAAAGATCTCTTGTTTTTCCTTTCTTGTTTTGGTCTTCTATTTGTTGGCATTCCCAGTTAAAGCATTTTTCCTTGTCTCTTCTGGCTTGTCGTTGAAACTCTGCATTCAAATGCCGTACTTCCTGCAAATTTCCTGTGGCCTTCGTTTCCTCCTTTCCTGAGCAGTTTTGATAGCATCTTCTGACAGCCATTTAAACTTCTTCTTACAAACTGTTGGAAAATTCTTCTTTGCTTCTGTTTTAATTATATCTTTAATCTCAGCGCATTTATACTTTTGGAGGCCCGAGGTGCAACATCATTATGAGGCCCTCAAAAATAAGCATTTTTTTAGTTTATTGAAAATAAAAGTCAACATTTCCATAATAACTCATTTTAATAACACAATACAACATTGGTATACATATATTTGCATTTTAAAAAAGTATAAAATAAATCAGTTCAAATTGAAATAAAAAAATTAATAACTAAAAGTTTTTTTTCTGGCTTTGGTTTTAGCAAATATATCTATGATGTCATCATAATTGATCGAGTCCATTAGATCTGATTCAATGCATAATAACGATAGGTCACTTGTTTTATTTTGGTGCAAGTTGCTTCTTAAATAATTTTTTATTCGTTTCAACACTGAAAATGAGCATTCAGCACTTGCATTTGAAATAGGCACCGTCAAAAATATTTTAAAAATTGTTTCTACATTCAGAAAAGTAGACCTTAACCCATCGTTTATAAATTTGTACATATTTTTAATTGAAGAATTTTCTTCCTTTATCATTATTAAAAATTGCTTACCTTCATCAGTAAATTTTTCTGGATCAATATCAGTCCCATAAGTTTGTAAAATTTTATCAATACTAGTCTTGTACTTGTCTTGATATATATCTTCCTTCAAAAAAATGTCAAACATATCTAATATGTCGAAATAGCTTTTTGTTCTTTCATTAATTTCCAAAATTAGCTTATCGCAAATGACATTAAAAGTGTTTACAGCGAAATTTTCTTTCCCATGAAATATAATCTCATTGTTAGATTGTGAAACTTTGTCACTCATTTTTTTTCGTTTTTTAACTCTTTCCTTTTTATCTTTAAATTTTGTCTCATCTGCTAATAAATTCGCTTCTTCATTTACAGCAGCAAAATTATTTCTTATATCTAAAATAAAACCAACTAAAGAGTGTAACAAATTATTAGCTAAAAACAAATCCATATCGGGATCTTGTAGAGATTTACTAGTAGCATTTATTCGCTGTAAAATTTTATCCCATATAACTGTTAAAATTGCTGTTTCTGGTTTGTCAAAATGTTCAGCCAGTGATGAGCTCTCTAATTTAGAAATAGGTTTTTCATGAGGAAAAATGGATAGTTCAAGAAATGCATCTTTAATTTGTTTATATCCACGTTTCAAAGCCAATATAGCGTCAGTTCTTGCAGACCTCATTGTTTCACTTGGTCTTTTAACTGTTAAAGATTTTTTTTCTAAATGTTTAAGGAGTATACCCCATCTTCTTGTTGAAGATGAAAAGTAATTATATACATTTTGAATAAAACAAAAATATTGCACTGCTTCCGGACAAGATTCCGTGGCATAGTTGCCAATTAAATTTAAGGAATGACTAGAGCACGGTATATAATGTGCAGAGGGACTTCTTTTTTTCAGCCTAGCTTGTAAACCTGTATAGATACCTTTCATATTGGCAGCGTCATCATAGCTTTGCCCTCTGCACATTTTTATATCCAAAGATAATTCTTCTAATTTTTTTAATACTACCTCTTCTAAATATAAGGAATTATATTGTGTAATTCTGATGAACCCGATAAATATTTCTCTAATGTCAGAATTTGGAAACATACCTAAATATCATAGCTAGTTGGTCATTATGGGCAATGTCTGGCATTGAATTGAGTATTATTGCAAAATAAGCAGCTTCCTTAATTTCTGATATTAATATTTCTCTTGTTTTTTTAGCTATTAATGCTATGAATTCATCACAAGTATGGTAAGAAAATAATTTGATCTGCCAGAACCACAGTTGGCATACATTTTCATGTAATTTTCACTATATAATTTAAGGAAATTACAACGTACTAGGATATACATTAAAATAAATTTTAATATATTTCAATATTTCGGCAACGTCACGTTGCCATTTTCAAGAACTTAAGAACAAGACACGTGCACGCAAGCACAACAAAACAGTAAATGAGAAAGAAGTCTGAAGCTATTATTTCTCCTAAAGTCCTGATGGTGCCCTCTAGCGGGCAATGTTGGTATTCTTGGGCGATTGGGCTGAAGGTCTTCTGATGTAGGTTTCCCAAATTTGAGGAAGTCTCATGCAGCCAAATTTGTTGAGGTTTGGATTGTTTATATTTTCACTATATATTGTTATAGTGAAAATATAGGGCTGAAGTTGATTCCATGAAAAGCCTTTCATATCTGTATCTGCTACGGTGTATTATCCTGGCTTTCTTCCACCGTATTCTGTGGCAGGTATCCAGCGCATGGTCAGCAAGACCAGAGTGGCTGTATTGGTGAAACCGGATGTAGTCCTTGTGTTCTGAAATTCTGATATTTGCTGTCCTGCCTGTTTGGCCAAAGCAGGACAGCTTACAGCTGCAAGGGACCTGGTATTCTATTATACTTTGGCCAAACAGGCAGGACAGCAAATATCAGAATTTCAGAACACAAGGACTACATCCGGTTTCACCAATACAGCCACTCTGGTCTTGCTGACCATGCGCTGGATACTTGCCATAGAATACAGTGGAAGAAAGCCAGGATAATACACCATAGCAAATACAGATATGAAAGGCTTTTCATGGAATCAACTTCAGCCCTAAGAAACAATCCAAACCTCAACAAATTTGGCTGCATGAGACTTCCTCAAATTTGGGAAACCTACATCAGAAGACCTTCAGCCCAATCGCCCAAGAATACCAACATTGCCTGCTTTGAGGGCACCATCAGGACTTTAGGAGAAATAATAGCTTCAGACTTCTTCCTCATTTACTGTTTTGTTGTGCCTGCGTGCACGTGTCTTGTTCTTAAGTTCTTGAAAATGGCAACGTGACGTTGCCGAAATATTGAAAAAATTTATTTTAATGTATATCCTAGTATGTTGTAATTTCCTTAAATTATATAGTGAAAATGCATATCCAACGTCTAAGCCTTTCCACGAGAATTTTCATGTAATGTTTTAAAAAATCATCAAATTCACTTAAATAATGTAAACACGATAAATACAAATTTATTAAGTATATCTTTATAGAGTTCATAATTAAAAGGACTCTAATAATAATAATAATAATAATAGATTTCTATAGATGTGTGTCATCTTGTTTTGGTATTATCAAAATTATCAAGTTATTCTGAAGCATTATGAATTTTGCTATTTTATTATTATGCTGCTAATATTTCTTCAAATGCGGCACTTTTTACAAAAAAACTGACTAAGTTATGTTGAATATATCTGTTCGCAAATATACTTAAAATCCCTTTGACCTAATAAAAAGGCGGAATGCTGATGAAACTTCATCAGCATTATATCTGTCAAAATGCAACCCCCCCACTGTTAACAGAATATTGTAGTTATGTGCACTGTATTTCTTGGATTGACCCTTTTTTGTTGCACAATTTACTTATTGTGTCTCTTCCCAAATAAAAATGAATTTCACATGTGCAAAAATAAATAATTTACGTCTATTCCCTTTATGGGAGATAGTACTTTACAAATCAGCAAATCTTTACTAACTTTTTATTGTATATATATATATATATATAGTTTTTATTTTATTTTATTTATTTATTTATTTATATTTTTTTTGTTAGGAAATTTTATTGACCTTTTTAGTTATCTTACACTAGCTACTTAGGTGGCACTTTTTGGAATTGTCAGTTATTGTTTAATTTCAGCTTAACATGTACTGAAGATGCCTGTGACACACAGGGCGAAAATTATACTATTAAAAAAAATCTTTTTTACGTGAGATTTTCCATCATTAATTTTGCATTTATATGTCTATTCACAGTATTCCCTTACTAAGAGTTATTGCAAGACTTTACGGAGAGTCTATTTCCAAACAATCTGCTAGATATGGTAAAGTTTTGGTAAAGAAGGCTAAATGCATTGATGGAATAATCTTCCTAAAGTGATGTAAGATAGCTCAGGTTATTCCTACCTGCTATAAAATAAAAGAAGTTTTCAGGTCTCCAAAAGCTCATCAGATCTATGTAAAACACGATAAATGCTAGTAAGTCTCTTTTAAATTATCAGCTACATGAAGTTAAAAAGTCTCTAGCCCTCTTAAATAGAAAAATTATGGACATCAAGAGTACTTCAGAATCTGTTTTAACGGTTGAACTTTTTAACGCTACATTATGTATATCTTCGAATTCTTACCTAAAGGTCTTTAATGATTCTCATGATAAGTTAAAACGCAAGTTTGAATCTCTGGTCAGCCTACCTAGACCCAGTAATAATGTTATTGATACAGATAAAGTAGTTATCAATGTTTCCAGACGTCCTCTAACACACAGCGAATGTTTTGTTTTATCAAAAGGTTATGATTTCACCGTTGCTCCTATTAAGGTTCCCCTTATGGATTTTTTTTCACAACATAGACAAAGGTATTCGATCCTTATCCCAAAAAACAGCCAACAGGTTACGTTTTGAATGTGCGAAATTCTCTTTAATGCCAAGCCTCCTCGTCCTAATCTTTCTTACTCTGAATTTAAAGCATTGAAATCACTGAAGAATAACAATAATTTAATTATTATGAAATCTGATAAAGGGGAGGCTGTAGTGATTCAAGATAGAAAGGAATATGAGAGAAAAATGTCCCTATTACTCCGTGACTGTTCAACTTATAGGCCTCTTACATCAGATCCTACCGGGAGTCAATTGAATAGACTTAATTTTCTTATAGATAATGTATTGACTTGGAATGATGATCAAAAGAAAAAACTTAGACCCCTCTTTGGTCGTCCACCTAGATTGTATGGTCTTCCGAAAGTTCATAAACCAGGCATTCCATTGAGTCCAGTTGTAGATTGTATAGGTTGTCCCACTTACAAAATTTCAAAATTTTTATCAAATTTACTCACTTCCTCAACTAGAAGAACTGATACTTATATAAAGAATACTTTAGATTTCAAAAGTAAAATTTCAGATCTTCATTTGGATGTTTCTGATATCATGATCAGTTTAGGTGTTGTTTCTTTATTTACAAATGTTCCTTTATCTGAAAGTATTGAATTATTGCAACAGGAATTTCCTTCAGACATTGTAAAAATATTTGATTTTGTAATACATTCTGGCTATTTTCCTTTAAAAATAAGTTGTATCAACAAATTGAAGGAACAGCAATGGGCAATCCTCTTTCTCCTGCTATCTCCAACTTCTTTATGGAACATTTCGAAAAACGTATCTTTGACAACATTTCTCCCAGACCTACTAATTGGTTCAGATATGTCGATGACATTTTTGCTGTATGGAATGGCTCTTCTGATGAACTTCAACAGTTTCTCATTAAGTTAAATGCACTTCATCCAAGAATCCAGTTTACCCTTGAAATAGAATCAAATAAGCAGTTAGCCTTTTTAGATCTTCTAATTCTTCGCCAACCAGATGGTATCCTACATTTCTCAGTCTATAGAAAGAAGACTCATACTGGCCATTATATCCATGCTGAATCTCATCACCATTCCAGTCAAAAGGCAGGAACTATTAAAACACTGGTTCATCAGGCCAACTCCTTTTGTTCTTCAGACGATCTCTTACAGAAAGAACTGCAATATATTACTTCTTCCTTTCTATCTAATGGATACAAGAATTCCTTCATCAAAAGAGCTTTGAGTAGTTTTAATATGTCTTCCTCTTCAAATACAGAAGAAATAACACGCATTCCTATCTCTTATGTACACGGCATTAGTGAACGTATAGCAAAAGTTTTAAAACCACTGAATATTTTTGTTGCCTTTCGACCGGTCAGAAAAATCTCCACCTTTCTTACTTCTCCTAAGGACAAACTTCCACATCTTAATTATCCAGGTGTCTACCAGATTCCTTGCTCTTGTGGATTATCTTATTTTGGACAAACAGGAAGATCTGCCTCTATTCGACTAGAAGAACACCAGTCTTATATTCAGTACCTTAAACCTGAACAGTCTGGACTTGCAGAACATGCCATCTTAACCAGACATAGAGCCAATTGGAAAAAGATAAGAGTCCTTCACAAAAGTCAGTTCCTCATAGAATGGCTTTATAAAGAAACATGTGAAACTTGACTCCACTCTCCTAACTTAAACAGATCTGATGGTTTATGTCTATCCCCTTTATGGGAGTAGTACTTTACAAATCAGCTAATCTTTCCTAACTTTTTATTGTATATATATATATATATATAGTTTTTATTTTATTTTATTTATTTTTTTTTTTTGTTAGGAAATTTTATTGACCTTTTTAGTTATCTTACACTAGCTACTTAGGTGGCGCTTTTTGGAATTGTCAGTTATTGTTTAATTTCAGCTTAACATGTACTGAAGATGCCTGTGACACACAGGCGAAAATTATACTATTAAAAAAATCTTTTTACGTGAGATTTTCCATCATTAATTTTGTATTTAAAATAAATAATCGAAATGTTTGTTTGCATTGCAAATATAATGTCAAATATTTATATTTTTTAAATAACATTTATTGAAATAAATATGACATTTTGCTTCCTTTCCTTGCAAAATAAGATTATATGGGTCGCACATTTCAATTTTAGGAACGATTTTTTTATTTTTTTTTATGAACAACAAATGGTGTTAAACTGCATTGCTCGGGGTTTCTGATTGTGAGTCTTTTTAATTTACATCCAGTGGTATTTTATCAGAGCTTCTACGCCTTTGTCTTTTGCTTAAAACTGCAACAGTACAATTACTTTGGAAAAATAACGAATTCAAACAAAAAGAAAGTGCGCACATGTTATCTAGCAGTATTTGTGTGTGTGTGGTGATAAGTTTGGGAAGAGGGAGTTAGCCATTAAAGGCGAATTAATTCTGTTATGAAAATTTTTGAAATAAAATTTCACTTTGACGCATGCACCTGCACGTGTTTCAAAAGATAAACTGTAGGGAAAATATCGCTACTTCAAAACTGCCACATAATATCGAAATTAGCCGAAAATATGTACATAACAGTTGACTTCATAACTGCTGTTTATTTTGATTTATAGTGAGTGATTACGGGGGAAACCAAGAAAGTTGAAATACAAAAACCTGCGGATTATGTTATAAAAATTATGCATTACATGATATGATTCAAGATTTACGTATGATAACTAACCTTCAAACTAGATTATGAATAAAATAGGAAACTTAAATTTGGAACAGATTTTCATGAATTTATAAAATAATTGTTTGACAAAAACAATTATCTTCAATCAAATGTATTGGCAATTAAAATAATTAGCAAAAAAATTGATAGTGACATTGATCTTCCAAAGTGATACAATATGAAGAGAAGAAAGTATGAAAGGATTTCTTATTTTATGCTGGAATTAAAAACTATAATTATGCAATAAAAACAAGCAGCAAAATGAATATAACTCAGAAGTATTTAGTCTGATATAACTTAGATTCTGGTTACCAAGTAAACGGCAAGCAACTGCGTTTCTTGCTGTAGGCCACAGAACATAGCTACTACGTACTCTAGGTAATGTAGTTAAGTGTTCTTTTCAGCGTGAAGGATTATCTCACCTTCTAATGGACATGACAGTCAAACTACACTTTTTATCCATGTTCTTTCAGCAGGTGGACAGAACATTATCCAGGTTTGCTGGACGTGTATATACATCCAGCAAAGAAATGGTACGCTTACATACATGAATTTTATGGAATACAGAGTTCCTGTTAGTTTTATATTCTAAGAAAAGAACAATGTATTTCAAATGGAAGCAGGAAGCCTCGCAAATTTTTCAGCTGCCTCTAGTTTTTATATTATGAATTTAATATTTAAAAATAAGTATTTTATTTTGCAACTATAACTATGCTGTTTTTTTATTGTTCTTTGTGAGGAGTAAGGTTTTAAAATGAGGCCCCATCTTTCGCCTCATGCTCCTAATGGTAAATGCAGCCCTGTTTAATCTCTTCCCATAGTTCATCTGGTTCTCTTTCACACAAATTAAGTGTGTTGTATCTGTTCTGTATACTAATATTGTATTCAGCTGGTAAGTTTCCAAGATCACATCTGATCGACATTTGTGTTGTTTTCAGTTTCTGTAATTTCACATGTATCATAGCCACTAATAACTCATGGTCCATTCCACAGTCTGCACCTGGAAAAGTCTTGACAGGCTGAATTGCACTTCTCCATCTTCTTTGTCCAAATATATAGTCAATTTGATTTCAGTATTGTCCATCAGGTGATATCTATGTGTACAATCTTCTTTTGTGCTGTTTAAAGCAGGTGTTAGCAACAAACAAAGAATTCTCTGCACAAAACTTAACTAGTCTCTTCCCTGCAGTGTTACAAATACCTAAACCAAAACAACCTGTTATTCCTTGTTCCTCAGTCTCTTCCACTTTTGCATTCCAATCTCCGATAAGTAGCCATAAATTGCGCTTTGTTGTTGCATCTATCACTTTTTGTAACTTTGCCATAAAATTCTTCAATGTCTTCTTCTGGTGCCGCTGTAGTGGGTGCATAAATCTGAATGATGGTCATATTCATTGGATGTCCATTCACTCTGAGAGAAATGATTCTGTCACTCACTGGATTATAACCTAATATGGTTATAACCTAGCCATCTTTTTCCTGAGTAAGAAAGATACTCCATTTTTACGACTTGTCTCATCTCCTGAGTAATACACCATATAGTCCACTGACTGAAAATGGTGCATTCCTGTCCATTTAAGTTCACTTATTCTTTCAATATATCCAGCTTCTTGTGCTCCATTTCAATCTTTATTATTTCCAGCTTACCTTGGTTCATACTTCTAACATTCCAAGTTCCAATCCTGTGGTTTCTTGTGAAACTGGTAGTCCTCCTTTTCCAACCAGCAACATCTGTGACCAAGCTTTCTTCCAGGTTTGACCTGGACACATCATAAAAACTAGTGGAAGCACTCTGTTCTATCCCCAGTTGCATGTTGGATGCCTTCAGGCCCAGGGGTCTTACCATCTATCTCCATATCGTACTGGCTGTATATCCACATGTTTGGTGGACTACTTGCATTGTTGCCTTAAATATTTTGTGATTAATTAAACTTTATATTACTAGTAGCTTATGAAGTTAACAAATTTTTACAAATTGTTAAATATATATATAGCATTCCAGTTTCAGTTTGGTAGACTTTTATTTCTAAAAATGCTATTTGTGAATCATCTTAATGGCATAGAAAATCCCAAATGTTATCTTATTTCAAGTCATAAAAAGAAGAAAGAAAAACAGTATTTCTTTTGAAAATTTGCATTACATAAATATTGTTTTTGCATTTTGTAAAGTACATATAAATAAATAAATTTTTCTTACTTTGAAATCAGTTGTTAGGACACTGTACTTAATTTAGTGCTACAATAAAACTTCTACTATTTTGTTTGGCTTGCTTGCATTTGTGCAGTATGGTGACCCTGGGGCAAGGATGTTTCACACTGTATTATTATTATTATTATACCCCCCCCCTCCATGGTCATCAGACTCATCATGGGAGGTTCATTCAGCTGTCAACAAATCTATCATACTGCTAGATTTGATAAAATATTCATAGAAGAATAAAATACTGATAGAAGGATTTTATCATACTGATAGAAGGAGTTTATCATACTGATAAAATCCTTAACACTTCCTGCATTAACATTTCATAACATATTCCAGTAATGCATTCCATTCACTGACAAGACTCCATGTAAAAAATCCCCCCTCCTCATCACACTCTTACACAACATTCAGGGATGGCCTCTGGTTCTTACTCCCTTGCCTTCTACTTTTTTTTATAATCCTCTGGATTAATTCAATAAAATTCCATCACTAATTTCAACATCTCTATCATACACCTCTTTTCCTCCTATCCACCAAACTATACAATCCACATTTCTTCACCCCTCTCTCCATAGCTAGTATTTCAGAATCCTGATATTGTCTTAATCACTCTTCTCTGGACCCTCTCCAGTGTTTCTACATCATATTGAAAGCCAGATGACCAAATCTGAGCACAATAGTCCAAGTGTGGTCTGACCAGTGCTTTATATAGTGGGACAAGCACCTCCTTATCCCTACATGTTAAGAGTCCTTCGTATCATAGTAGCACTGTGCAGTCTTTGCATCACTTGCAATATGTCCTCTAAACTTCAGTCTGCTGTTAACCATCACTCCTAAATCTTGAATCTCATCCACTTCCTGTACTACAGCACCATCAATATAGTACATAGCCTTATATTTCAGCATTCTAAAATGTCGAACAATACCTTGCACTTATTGATATTAAAACTACAACCCAACTCCTTTCCAAGTCAAAAGTCTGTTTATCAAATCTTCCTGAAGGGAATTAATATCAGTGATGTTATTTATAATGCTCCTCAACTTTGCATCATCAACAAACAGCTGAAGATCCCCAGTCATTCCACACGATATATTATTTACAAACAAGTTAAACAGCAGGGGCCCAAGAACAGAACCCTAGGACATGCTACTAGTTACCCTCCTTTTTTAAACACTGCTTTATCATACACAACTTGCTGGTATTGTTCAGAGAGCCAATCTCTAATCCATGTAACCAATATACTATCTATTCCCATTATTCTGTAGCTAGTAAAACAAGTTATCATTAAAATCATTATCACTAAAACAAGACCCACTCTTTACAAACCCAAGGTGACCATCATAAAGAATGCTATGTCCATCAACCCAGTCTTGTATTCTATTTCTAATCAGACTCTCCAGTACTTTGACTACAACTGCAGTTATACAGACAGGTCTATAATTGGAATCCCAGAACCAGATTATGGAGTGGTACTATTTTGCCTTCTTTCCCCTCCTTAGGAACCTTATCCATTGCAAGACTTTCATTAAATAACCAGGTCAAGGCATAGTTAACTGTTGTGCACATTGGTTAAGAATACATGGCAATATATGATCCATTCCCACAGCCTTGTTAACATCTAACCCAATCAACACCTGATATGCATCTGATTCTTTCACTTCCAATTTTCCTAATACTTGCCTCCTTTCTATATATATTGCACAGCATCATTTACGTGTATAATATACGCTGATAAAGTGCTCATTCAACAAATCCACCGTATCCTTTATAACAGTCCATATAGGACCATCAATTTTAATTGTCTCTAATTACATCAAATACTGTAATTACTCCAATTGTCACTAAATGCAGTGCATTGACTCTATATGCTGCATTTATTATAGCATGCTAAACTAAAATTTGCTTACATCTGTGCTGTATGGTATCTTTTGGAGGAGATGCTTTTTGCTATATAGGGTCATTTTCATTCCATTACTGAGCTACCAGTATATGCAGGTGTTTTTATTATTATAATTATTAGTTAGTTTAAATATACCAACCTAATATAGAATTAACTTAATTATTAGTTTCTAACACATCTTAAAACAAATAGATTTCCATCCCTCTACATATATTTGGTTTTGATGGAAGTACTTGACCCTGAAAGTGCAGTAAAGTATCTGTATAGTATACAGTAAAGTATATTGCCTGTGTATATTAGTGACAAAATTATATATATTTCTGATTCTCTGTTCTGATTGACTGATGAGAGAGCAGTGAGTCGTGTCGGTTGTTTACATCTCGTCACATAGTGAAAAATCGGAGATAAGAATTAGAATATTTCATGTAACATTATATTTGATAGAAGGAGGTATTGAAAAGGGACTTTTTTGTAGTCATGGATAAAAATTCACTTTGCTATTATTTTAAACATACTGAAATGGGAGATGTAGGTGTGTAAACAATGCTAAATATCAAAGAAGTTAGTGGAAATACTAGCACCTTACATAACTATCTTAAAAGCCAGAACAAAATTAACTTATTAAAAAGAGGGAAAACTGATGATACTGCATCTTTTGAAACTATCATTGTTAAGACTGATTTGGATTCTTGATAAAAATTACATCGTATTTTAACAAAACAATGAATGATTCTTTTTCTACTGTAGTAGCACACAGGAGCAAGGGATAGGTTCCCCATATATATAATATATATCTATGTATATTAATAATATAATATATTTATATTTACTAAATGTAATATATATAATATATACAATGATGAAGATAATCATGGACTTGGAAGTCCAAGGAATCATCGAAGGAGGGTGCTCCACTTGCCATTTCCACTACTAACTTAATTCACCAACTACTATCATCATCTATACACACAATGCTCATCTACCACCCACCACCAATAGTATTTTACTACCAGTAGTACAAAGAAACAGACAATTCAACTGAAGTTAGATTCCATCTTCAGATGTTGCTTCAGATCCAGTTCCTTCAACTTTCAGTACTTCCTGCATGAAATAATGAAAATAATGGATTTTCCTGAACACACTATTAGATTGATAGCTAACTTGTACAGTGAACAAGAAGTCATGGTAAGAACAGGTGTTGGATTAACTGATTGGCTTCAGGTTAGAAAGGGAGTTAGACAAGGATGCCTACTTTCTCCTCACTTGTTTTGTATCTACGCTGAGGACATCATGCATTTAGCACTGAATGAGTTTAAGACAGGAATTAGGATAGGTGGTAGATTGATCAGTAATCTGAAATTATCTAATGATACAGTACTCCTTTGTAATGACATGGAAGAACTAGGACAAATTCTTGACAAATCTTTCTTTTAAGACTACACAGTGTTCAGCCTTCATAGTGAAGAATTTATGGAGACAACACACATGTTAGAATAATTACTTATAATTAAGAAAATTCTTAATTTAATAATTATAATTCAGAATATTAAGAATTTTCTTAATTATAAGTAATTATTTTAACGTGTGTTATGGCTCCATATATTCTTCACTATAAATTCTTGACAAAGTTAATGAGATCAGTAAGAACAGAGCACTTCAGTTCAATTCTGGCAAGAAAAAGATTGGTTCTCAAAGGAAATGCAGACAGGGAAGCTCCTGAAAAACAAGTATACCTTAATGGAGAAAGAATTGAAGAAGTCGGCAAGTTTGAAAACTTGGGATCCATTATTAATGAATTATTATTATAAATTGCTGTTCAGAAGATGTCAGAAGATTAGGAATGGCTAAAACAACAGTCAGAGACTTGTCTAAAATCTGAAAGGATGGATCTATCTCTGAGGAACAAAGTTGAGGATTGTGGATGTAGCTGTTTTTCCAACAGTGACTTGTGGATGTGAGACTTGGAACCTAAAGAAGTGTGATAGGAAAAAGATAGCTGCTTTTGAGGTGTGGTGTTACAGAAGGCTGTTTTGAAGATATTATATACCAATAGGCAGAGAAATGGATTGGCAATAGAAAGAATCGGCAGAACTTTAAGGCTCCTTAAGGATAGTGACAGAAAAAAGTTTAAATACTTTGGACACATTGAAACTATGAAAGGAGAATGTCTTAAAACAGAATAGAAGTAAAATTCCTGGGAAAAGAGGACGTGGTAGACTATCAGTGAGATGGATGGTGTATATGGTGTGTGATTAATCTTCAGAGATTTGAAGCTTCCAGAAAAGCATACAACAGGACCAACTGCTGAGTACTGGTGGTACATTTACTGAGCATCTGAGTGACCATATGAATCTGTAGATGTCAAATGAATAGATGGATATGAAGATTGCAAGATCATGTTCTTCCTTTTATACTGTATGTAGTCATATCCGTTACTACAAAGAGGTGTCTGGATATTTTTGATGAGATGGCATATTTATATTTTGAAATAAAAATTTTGTTTGTTTATAATTTATATTAAAAATATTATCTCTAGAATAATTTTTGTGTTTTTTTGTCATGTTTTATGTTTGAATAAAATTTTTGTTTATTAATATTTATTGATTGGTTTCAATGTAACATATTTTGACAATGTAAATTAACACTGAACTGGTATTTATGAAAATTTTTACTAAATTACTGATAATTAAAAAAGTCAGTAAATTTGCAATTCTAGTGGAAAATCCATTTCATAGGTAACCTCTCTTGCCCTCTTTTCTCCAGTTTTATTCTCCTAGATGATCCTTCTGCATTATGTCTTGTCTATAGGTATTTAGAAATACCTATAGAAAAGACATAATGCAGAAGGGACACTGTTCCATGAACTGGTTACCATCATTCCTCTGCTTATCTAAGAACAGTGGCCACTGCAGGTCAACATTCAGAATTTAGCTCCAAACTGATTGTACCTACTTCTCATATTCATCCTTCATTCTATTTACTTTGGTTCTTGGAATGGTCTTCTTCCATACTTTTTTCCCCACTGCATATAATTCCGGACTTCTAGAAATACATTAACAGATTCCTTTCTTCTCCCTAACCATTTACACACGCATGGCTTGTGTTTTAGGTTTTGCAACTCTTCATGTGTGTGGAGTTGATGCATAAAAAAAGAAAAAGAAAATCAGCTTCTCTAATGCTTTCACCATCGTACCTGATACACAAACTGGTCTGTCATTTATCAACATTGACTTAGGCTCTGTCTTTTGTAGAACACTATATTTCTCTTCCTTCCACTCTTTAGATATTACTGTTCTGTTACCAGATTGTTATAATAATGAAGTCTGGAATACTCTGCACATTACCTTAATATATATATATATGGTGATATCTCATTTGGTCCCACAACCTTATTAACATTGAACTTGCTTAAAATTCCAAATACTTCATGAATTATCAGTCTCTTCTCTTCATGCATTTTTGAAAATTATGGAGACAACTACCGTGTTTGAATAAAAACTTTAGTTTAATATAACTAAAATCTACATTCGATGTTTCGCCCTTTATGTCAAGGTCATCTTCTGGAGCATATAACTATACACAGAAAACAAGCTACACTACAATCAAATGGTTTGTTAAAGTTACTGACCAACCGCTACAACAATTTTGGCCTGACCTCTGGTGAAAAAAGTCTCTTCTCTTCCTTTTAGTTGTATTCATTGCTACTTCCGAATCCTCAATATTGAATTCATTGACAAAATACCCAATGAAAATTTCAGATTTTTTTTTGCTGATGATATCTTCTGGAAATGTCACCTTTGTACTCTAGAAGCTAAGTCAGTCTTGCATACTCACCCTTTTTTCTGTGTTACGTACTCATTTCTTTTTACTGCTAGCCACATAACTAGATTTTTCTAGGATTTTGCTTGTCATGCCTCAGTCAATCTCTTTTCATATGCTAATTTCTCCTTCCTCACTATCACTCACTTTCCTGTCATCTCTCTCATATTCCTCTTGCTGCTGCTGTTCTCTTCTCTTTTTACTTCCTTCATAGCATCTTCCTCTGCAGCTGCTGCTCATGATTCATCCATTTCACTACCATTGTATTTATTTGACTTTGGAGCTAAAGTCTAACATTGCAGTCAGTAACTGATCCCAAACCAAGTTCCTGGTAACTCTACTGCTCCCCAGTTCCATATATTTCTTCAGTGAAGCTTACGTCTTAGCTCCTAGGTACCCTAGCTACCTAGGAGCTAAGAACTTCTATTGTTATCACCATGCAAATTTTGTTTACTTTTTCTTCCATAATATTTTATTTATAGATACTGTATCTGATTTTATTGAGTCTTTGTATTTCATCAGATTCTTGACATATACCCTCAAGCGGTGTACAGGATGTGATAGTACTACATGAAACTTACATCATTACTAACTTCCTATCTACAATTTTCCTCCAAATCAATCTGTTACATGTCAAGACTCCAACATTAGCAGATCTTATATTTCTATCTTCTAAGGCAGCGCTTCCCAAACTGGGGGGCGTAGGTTTTGTTGAGGGGGCCGTGAAATAATGAAAACAAATTTAAAATGTTTTAAGACTAAGTAGATTTTTTTTATTTTAAAAGAAACGTGTTTAACTATTATTATTTATTATTTATTTTTTGTTATTTTTTATATTTTAATGGAAAAATTCACACATTGGTGTTGGTTCACAAACTTTGCTTCCTGCTTATTTCGGTGCTAAATGAATATTAGTAAATATTGCTTATTCATATGTTTCATTTCAATGCAGTGGTTAATTGTATTTACTTCGAATGCTCTCCAGGGAAGCTTCAACTCTTCCTGTCCCTTTCATCACGCGTTCGTAATCAGGGACTGTTGATATTGACTTTATATACATATCAAAACTCGTTTTATATTATGACTGTCATCCGAGCTAGTTTTCTGTTACCAATAAAAGTTTCACATATACTTCACACATGAAAAAGCTTAAACAAGTTCATGTGGGGAGATAGTAACTCGCTTGCAGTGGTAAACAACACGCCCTCCCTAACAGCCACTATACTGCAGAGGCAATAAAAACAAGTACTTTTATTATGCCAGTGAATAAGGTATGAGGAGTCTGTGTAATATATTTCTCAACAAATAGTGCAATTAGAGACAACTGCGATAAAAACACTAATTAATGAATCACATGTCCCCCTCATACAGAAACGATGCTGTATAGACTGAAACAAAACCATATGTTGCATGGGCAAACACAGTATCTAACTAAAAACTATTGTTATTAATTAGATGTGTGTGAGTTCGATTTCCCAAGGCAGCAATAAAATTCAACCAAACGTGTTAAAATTCGTAAAAGTGTTAAAACTAAGTAATATATATATATAATGAATGTTATGGCTGTTTCACATATGGAATTCGGTTGAAGAGCGTTAGCATTTCAACTCAATTGTCAGCTATGCTTTTATCTTTCTTTTGCGCGATCTTTTGTTAATACTGCACCAGTCATATGCACGTTTTAATAATCTGCCTTGGCTGTCTGTTTCGCATTAGGCTTAATTACCATAAAGGGAGAAAAGTCACAAAAGAGAAAAATGTTCCTGGTCCGGGGATTCCCTTATTCAGGTAATATTCACTAATTTCATGTTATCAGTCTGTGGTGTGCCAGTATCGGTAAGTGGTGATAATATTATTTGATCTATTCTACGTTAAAAAATTTAACCCTGAGATGGATAAGTGGCTGATAAAAAATAAAAAAAAATCCTGCGAACAATCAGAAGCAGAAACAGACTCAAAAAAAAAAGAACAGTATTTCATATTTTACCAGAACAGCCCGCATCATCTTCAGAACCAAATGGTAAGAGGCAAAAAATGTAATATATGCATTTGATTTTTGCAATATTTGCTGTGTATGTTTTCTATTGAATATAAATACAATAAATATTATAATAATATATCTTTCTATTAAGATTTTTTTTTGAGGGGGGCCGTGAAATATTTTAATTTTTGCAAAGGGGGCCCTGACATCCAGAAGTTTGGGAAGCACTGTTCTAAGGCACTTTTTACTGTATCAATCTGTCTATATCTTGGTCTTCCTCTGGGTCTCTTTCCTACCAACCTGGCAGAGAACATTTGTTTTGCTAATCTTTCCTCTCCCATTCTGTTTAAGTGACCATACCACCTGAGATTAGCTCTGCCTAACTATTTCAGTATATTGCGGGCATAATTTTTTTTTTTTTTTTTTTTTTTTTTGTCAAAGTTGATTCTGGTATGAAAAGATTGAAAAGTTTAATGTATATCTTTAGTTTATGAAACAATATACTAATTTTATGATTTTTGTTTACTTTCTCTTAGCGAAAAGAAATATGGTAAGTATTAATTTTTTTTATATTTATATTACATATTGTTATTTTTTTTAAAAAATTGGTGTTTGTAATTAAAAAAAATTGTTATTAAGAGTGTTTTCTGTATTTGTAACAGAGCAGTATTTATAGTGATGTATGTATCAATGCTGCTACTGAAATGCCCATGCTTTCTATCAGGGATACAGGAACACAGTTAATAAATTATGAATAATTAAAATTGTTTTTATTTTAATTATTCATCAGTTTTATTATTTAAATCAAACATAAATGAGTATAGAAAGTATTTTACCTTGGGTATAATAAATGTTAAAGATACCAAGCTATTTTAAACCTGGTTTTACTCCATTTCCCAAGTAAGCAAACAGACAAACAAGTCAAGTTTGCGCCTGCAAGTGTTGCAAGTCTAGCTGATCCTACACGTAGTGCAAAACCAAGGCAACTCATGGTAAAAGAATAAGCTCTGATCACTAATCTTAATATTTACCCTTAATGCAAAGCACATCTCCTGGAGGAGATGTATGATGTTTTGTATTAAAGGCGCAAACTTGACTTGTTTGTCTGTTTTCTTACTTGGGAAATGGAGTAAAACCAGGTTTAAAATAGCTTGGTATCTTTAACATAAATGAGTATTTTTTAAAAAATATCTTAGCCATTTCTTATACATTTTATTAGATTAATTCTCATTGTTTAAAGTGGCCTGTTTAGTTTAGGCCACTAAAATGAATAAAAATGATGTTTAACATACAAGTAAATCTTTTTTTTTTTTTTAGTTTGTAGGACATGTATGTGTACAGAATCATTTAAAATCTCAGTTTTAATGTATGCAGTTTTATTTTTTTCTAGAAAAGCATATATATTGTTTTCACTGTAAATATCAGTTTCATATTTGATATATGAAGAGCCAAAGGCTTCAATTCGGTGACATATGACTTGTTTAAGTTAAGGGATATTACATCTCATATTGTTTCTTAGCCAGAAACTCAAAGAGTTTCATGCCGAATATAGTAGAAACTATATAAAGTTCAGCGATTCCAAGCGTAAGCAAATACCTGGATACTGCAGCAACTGACCCTAAAGGTAGTGCAAGCTGAGGCAACTCATGTCTAAGGTGGAGCAAGCTCCGATCACTATTCTTGATATTTGCCCATAATGTGAACTTAGGTATTAACTTGATATTAACTAGGTCTACCTATTCACTGATGAGACCTCAATAAAGGTTGAAACCTGTCTGGGTAGTGACCTTCTCTCATAATGTAGAACAGAAATATGGCTCCATAGGAGCTAAGTTCACATTATGGGTAAATATCAAGAATAGTGATCTGAGCTTACTCCACCTTAGAAATGAGTTGCCTCAGCTTGCACTACCTTTAGGGTCAGTTGCTGCAGTATCCAGGTATTTGCTTATGCTTGGAATCACCGAACTTTATATAGTTTCTACTATATTCGGCATGAAACTCTTTGAGTTTCTTATTCGACTAAGAAACGATATGAGATGTAATATCCCTTAACTTAAACAATATCAGTTTCATATATTATTATTATAATTATTACCAGAGACTGGAGGTCTCTGGTAATAATGATAATAATAATAGGAAGTCAGGGACTCATTGAGGGAGGCTACATATCACCCACACCAGCTGTCAACCTTTTCTTGAATTCATTCACATTGCCTGCATTCATCACTTCCAAATGCAAGTCATCCCGATCACACATTGCTCTGTGAGAGAAAAATCTAGTATATACCCTTTTCTCGACTGAATTCATTCTCAACTTCCCACGAATGCCCCCTCATCTTCTCCCCATCCTCCATAAAATGAAAAATTCCATCTACTGGTATTCTGTATGACACTTTCATTTTGTAGGTCTCTATCTCATATCACTCACTCTTTCTCCTTGGCTAGTGTTTGCAATCTGCATTCTTAATCTGGCCTAATAATCTCCATTCCACAATCCTGATATCATCTTTAATGCTCCTTTGCATCCTCTTCACTGTATCTGCATTGCCTGGGAAACCAGGATACTAAAGCAATTGATGTGAAATTATTAGCCTCTATATACAAGTAGTCTAGTTGTTAAGTTACTTCATAAGCATGCAAACTTGGTTTCTTACAAAGGATAAAGGATGAAACCAAGAATATAATTTCTTGGCATCTTTAATTTACAGGATACCAAACCTGTCCACAGTAGTCCCATAAGATCATACATATCAAGGCCTTGTAAGGAGCCAAATGACTTCCATATCCTTACATATGAATGTTCATTTCAGCATTGCATTATCTTCTGAGTTGTTTTTGAAATCTTTGCTGTATGGCCCTTAACTTTCCCTAACCTGATCAATTTCTTCTAACATATATGCCATTGGATATCTTATCACACCAAAGTTCATTACTCATTGAACTCAACTAATTTTCACATGCCTGCAATTCTAGCCTATTCAGCAAACATATGTACATCCTATCAAATCCTTCCCAGTGTTATTAATGTAAAGAACGAGTAGCAATGGATCAAGGACTGATCCCAAGGGTATACCACTGGTTATCTTAAATCTTGCATACTTATTCCTACCATATACCACTTTTTGACATATGTCAGTCAGCCATTTTCTTATCCAAGCTGTTTATAATCCAGTTTCATATTCTCTAATGTATGTAACAACCTTCTATGCCTGTCAAAAGCTTTAGCAAAGTCTAAAAGTATCAATATATCCATTTCCCCCTTGTCTAACTCAGTCATAACACTATTATAAATGTGAGCAAGTTACTCCAATGAGTTTACTAAGGGAATGGCATTCCCTTAGTAAACTCATGCTTTCATTGCAAAGTATAGATTCTCTATCAACCCATTTCTATATGCAAGCTCTTGCCAAATTTTCTAAAATCTTCACCACCACTCCTGAGGGAAGTGGTGGTGAAGATTTTAGAAAGGGAAGATTCCACTATTATGGTGGAATCTTCCCTGTTCTGAGACTCAAATTATACAGCCAGGTCAAAGGCACAGCTAGTTCAATTAAATACCCTTTTAATATCTCTGCTAATATTGCCAAATTTTTACTCAATTTATGCAACAGCTCTAGTATGGTACATCTTTCTCACACATCTGAGTTTCTTCATCCATTGTACATTATAATAAAATTATGGAGACAACTACTATGTTACAGTAACAACTTCAATTTAATATAAACTAAAATAATTATCTGCCTGCTACATGTATTGTAACGTAGCTTGTCTCTCTCTCTCTCTTCGTGTGCGCGCGCTTCAGATGATGACCTTGATGTGAAAGTTGAAACATCGAGGTAATTATTTTGGTTTACATGAAACCAAAATAATTATGTGGTGGTTTTAACCTTCCTGTTGTTATTTTAACATGGGAATTGTCTCCGTAATTTTATTGTAATGAATGCTGATCACTGTGTAACTATGAAAGAAAGAAAGAAAGAAAGAAAGGATTCATCCAGTGTAGAAGTGGTATTTCACTCCATGTTGCATACTCCAGGTTGGTTTGCTCTTAACAAAATGGATCCATTAAATCACAGTGTTGATGCCAATTGACTATGGAGCTTCTGTAGTTGCCTGCTGGAATACCTTCTAAACCAGAAGTTGATGAGCACTCTCACCAACCAGTGGCAGTGTTGATGATACCTCATTCACAACAATATCCTGTGAAGATATCACTAAATCCAGCATTCTAAAACCTAATGTTGCTTCCATCATATGCTGCTTAAGAGACTAACTTAACAAATTCACTTTTCTTATTTTCATTCCATAAACTGTTTCTTTCAGTTCTACATTCTTGTAATTAATATCTCTTATTAGCATCACTTCCCTTTTATTGCAGTTGGTTTTCAATGACATCTCCATCTTCCTTTTCTGTTTTATGCCAAAGTCTGAAATAGCTGCTAATAAACCATCACAACCTCCAAAACTAATTTTGAAAAACTAAAAAGCCAGAAACTTGCATCATGTCCAAATGGCAGTCATGCTTTCTGGTCTCTTTCCAAAGCCATTGTCTGTAACTTTTGTCCAATTATGCTTCGACCACTTTCATTTAGATGGTTGTATAACATCACCCACAGAAAAAGCCAATCTCTTCTGGTTTCATACTTTTTTCCAAATGCTTGCATAGGCAGTCTTGTTATATGGTTTTCTACCATTTCAAACACATAACATTAAATACCCCTTTCATTTTAATCCAGAAAGAGATCACAATAATCTTGTTCAGACTGATTACCAGTAAGTTACCTAGTCCTGATGGCATTTCTCTGATTGATTGGGCTTTAGAATTGGTTTCTCCTCTCTCACCTTTTTATTCTCCTTATTCTAATAGTGTCTATCCTGCAGACCAGAAACTAGCCCATGGTCAGCCTATTCTAAGAAGGGTGACAAACAATAAGTTACTAATTACTGACTAATTATATTCACTTTAGTTCTTTCTCAAATAATGGAGGAAACAATTAATGCACAACTTCTGATTTATCTTGAATTAATAAATTATTTCTTTGATTATTAAATGATTGCCAGTATGGATTCTGCGACTATCAATCAACAAGTGATATTCTTACTTATGTATGTTATACCTTTAGACAAATTCCATGCAAAATGTTTGGGGAATCTCAAATGGTTTCTCTTGATATCTCTAAGGCATTTGATTGGATTTGGCACAAAGGCCTATTAAGTAAGCCCTCATTATATGATCCGTTTCTTTCAGTTCAGTTTAGTTCAGTTCTGCAAACGAGTTGCCAACCTTTTTCTCTCTGGATACACATTTCATGTGATGTGGATAAATCTTTATTCTCAGACTTTGCAACTAATGCTAGTGTTCCATAAGGCTTGTTATTTCATCTACTCTTTTCCTTCTATATATCAATGATCTTCTCCATTTGACTCAAATTCAGTATATTGTTTTACTAATGACAGTATTGTTCGCCAAGATGGTCGCTGACCTTCGATAGAAGATAGCACAATAAGAAGAAGAATGACAGTATACTGTGCTCCTCTTTCTCATTTGACAAACCTTGCACTACACAAATCACCAAACTTTCTAACACAAATTACCAAACTTTCTAGTATATCAACTTTTAATACCGTAAATTCTGATCTCTCTGATACTAATAAATTTTCATTATTCTTTGAACCAATCTTCATGCTTTGATAACCTTGTTAATTTCGCTAATAAAACTCAGCTGTGTCTTATTTCTTGCAAAAAAAAAAAAAATCTTTTAAAAAGTTTGTGCGGTTAGCCTAGTGGCTATGCACTTCACAACCATATGCCTAGGGAAGGAGTGTCCTAGGTTCGATTCCTATCGACGACGTGAATCGAACTCAAGGAGCTCAAGGATCTTTCTCAGCCATAGCCAAGTTAGCCTGTCTTGGGTGTGGGCAGCAGGAAATCCCACAAGCAGGCAAACTGGCCCCCGTGAACACACAGGCTACAGTCATAGGATACCTCCAGGAATAAGGAGTAACCAACCTATTCCGTAGAATTTTGGTTCTGATTGTCTACACGGTAAAAGGTGTGGGTCTTTACATAAGTGTAAATTAGGATGGGACTTTTAAAAACACCTAAATCTCTACAGACTGCAATTTCTGTTTTTGAAATTACCTTAGTCTAGTCTCTATTTTAACATAAACATGTTACAAACATTCTTTCCTCAGCATCCAAAAATTATTTTTGATTTTTCTCTTTCTTGAATATAGACACTGCAGTAGATTTTATCTAAGCATCTGATGTCCACATTTTACTTTGGAGATTTAATAATCTCTGGTGAAGTTCCAAAGAAACATATTTAAATAATTGCATATTTCTACTATAATTTCAAAGTGTTTTTTATTTTTCATTTTTCTTAGTTTCAGTTAATCTAGTGTGACAGTCCGTCATTGCTGTTATTTATTATATAAGGAGTGGTAAAATCATTATCTTTCCATAAATTTTCATAATAATTATTCATTTGTACTTATGATATCTATATTTGTTCTTTAATTTCTTTATTCAGGTACTTTACAATTTTATATGTTCGATGATCACTTTTTATGTATTCAAGTTTTCTCTATATGAGGTTCTAATTTCCATTTTATCTATGGCATTTTTTTTCTTTTATAAATTAATTTACTTTCTATATCAGAAGATAACCATTTTATAAATGCTGCATGTTTTTCTTTCATTATTTTTTGTATAGTTTATTCCAATTTCAGATATCTTGTTAGTTGGTTGGTTGGTTGCTTTCTTTGTTATGTTACATATATTCTTCCATTCTATTTCAGTATTTTTATTTACCTCTGTTTCTTATAAACCTCTTCTAATTTTCTTTGGTACAGTTTTCTAACGTTTTCTTCCTGCAACAGTTTTATTTTAAATGTTCTTATGGTTTTTTACTTCATCATCAGCCATTTTGGAGCAATTAACGTTTTCAAGAACCTCATAATAATAAACTGTGTCTAGTGTAATCTATTAACTCTGATATTTTTTTATTTAAATGTAGATTTATGACATTTTGCTTTCCAGGGTATTTTATGCACATCTTTATGAAAAAACAACAACAACAAAAATCTATTTTCAACTTATTACATGAGATAGAAGAAAAATCTTCTATTTTTATATTGATCTGGTTCATCGTTATTTCCTAGACACTTTTTAATTAGTTTATTACCTGTTCATGTGTTCATTCACCTAATATAAGTGTTGGCATTTTACTTATGTTGTTAACTAATTGTTGAAGCTGTTTGTAAAATTATTTGGATTCTTCTTTATTTTCTTCACATGAAACATTCTCCTACTTCCTCTTTGTATTTTTAATCTTGTTTTTATTATGCTTTTATTCATAGTCATTTTATTTTTCAAGCCTTTAGATATCATCAACATAGTTCCTGCTTTTGCTTTCTCGGATTTCTTTATTACATTAGCTATTTGAATATAATCCCATAGTTCTTATTCTCTTTTTGTTTTTGTTATGACAGCTATTTTTATATCATACTGCTTTAGCATTTTCTCTAATTCTTCATTCTTTATATGCTATTCTTGTCACATTCTGTGTTAAAAATTCGATGTGTTTGTTGAATATTTTTCTGCTTTTCTGTATCATATCCTTTTTTGTTCTGGGGGTTCATTTCCAGTTTGTGAGACTTATGAGTACTGTCTTGTGGTGTGACCTATTTCCACAAAAGGGGCCCTGGTGTACCAAACAAGCATTCTTGCTGCAGAAGGATATCATCATGGTTGGAGGAAATGCCAATTAGATCCACTAGATGATTGATGACTTTCTTTGTTTGGTTGAAACACTGCTATCCTGCTTATTGGAGGCCTAAAGTGATGATTTTTGTATTTTGTTTCTAGAGCAGTGATTACAGTTTGTCTATCCTGTCTTCTCCATATAGTGTGAGTGATACTCTTCAAGAGCATGCTGAAAATGCTCAGAGACACAAAATTTCCTCCATTTTGAAAGTACATCAGTAAAAACAGTGGTGCCATAGTCTGGCCACCAAATAGTACACAGGCCCAAACCTGTCGGTAACCAATTAGGGGCTTTCTGGTCAGCTGGTGCATAATCCTTCTGAAGGGTGAGCCCTAGTAGTATGTTGGAGGCACTGTCGAGGCTTTATGGCAAGCAAATTGGTCACTTTCTGTATGGGTGTTTAAGAGTATCTCCTTTCACTTCATGTCTCTGCTCTGGCCTTTTGTCTGACCCAGAATGACAATGAAACATTGGGAATTGAAATAAAACTCCTTCAAAAACTAATCCTAACAAATTATCCAAATTCAATGTACAAAACATGCCTGAATCCCCTAACAAAACCAAACAAACAAACAAAAACCCTCACTGACATTCATCCGCTATATCTCCAAGCCTTTTCATGAAGCTTGACCTTCTGCAATCTACTATCCAAATAATGAAGTCATTTTTCTAGATGACCTTAATGTGATATGAAAGTTTTGCTTTTAGTAATGACATAATGCAAATCATACATCTCAAATTCCTGATAAAATGCTCTCCTCAAATTAAAACATTTCAAATACAACCTTTTTTTTTTTTTTTTAAGTTCTAGATATATCATAAAGGTAAGAAGTCACCTCTCCTCATAGCAACTCAGATTATAATCTTGTGCAAGTTTCCTCTCACAGAATGCTCTTCCTCTAACAATGCCCAACTTCATGTCATTTGGCACTACAAGGTTACCAAATGCAATGACTCAAGAATGTCTACTCTTCCTTTCCATGATCTATTACTTCTACTCTGCTGAACAATGAAACATTGGTAATTGAAATAAAACTCCTTCAAAAACTAATCCTAACAAATTATTCAAACTCAATGTACAAAACATGCCTGAATCCCCTAACAAAACAAACAAACAAAAAAAAAAACCTCACTGACATTCATCTGCTATATCTACAAGCCTTTTCATGAAGCTTGACTCCAAATAGTGAAGTCATCTTTCTAGATGACCTTAATGAAGGTGTGTGAAAGTCCGAGTTGTATTCAGACTTTCACACACCTACTCTGAGTGAGTCACAGAAATTATCCTCAATGGCATGAAGGCCTTTTCCAAATTCTATCCAAAATTCTCATCCACTTTCCAAGCCTTGGTTCAATTCAACAGACAACCAAAGCAGATTATGCATCTTATCACATGCAGCTTGTAATAAGAACTCTAGCTTGATACTCAACCTGTACTGAAGCATATTAAATGTAAAACAACCATTAGCAAATCTAATAGCAGAAAAATTTCCTCCTTTCCAAATGTAAGCTGTACCTTCTGGTCTCTTGCAAAGGCTATTGGATGCAACTTCTGCTTGTCTACATCTAACCCCCCCCCCATCTCTCTCTCTCTCTCTTTTTCATCCAAATGACATTACTCTCAGAGCACCTAAAGATAAAGCTAATCTCCTGGCATTACTCTTTTCCCTCAGACTCCTTTATAGATTAGCGTTTCTTCTACCATATCAGAAATTGGACACTGTATGCCTTCTATGATTTTTTTTGCAAAAAACCAAAGACATAATAAGAATACTAAACAACTTGGATAATAAAAATTTTTCTGGTCTTGATAGCATCTCTTTCTCCAGTTGTACTCGGACTTTGTGCCCCAGAGGTAACAGCTATCCTTTCTCATCTTTATCATTTTTTTCTACTTTATTTCGGCCAAGCAAGCAAGCTCATGTGCACTACATACAGATATGCCTGCAGCACTTCAGCTGACTCTGATAAGCCAGCAGCTGAAGTTCACAAATGACGTAGCTGCAGGTTAGATATTATGGACAAAAAAAAGGCCTTCATCATGATTTTTGCTACCAGTCGATGCATGCTAATTGCACAAAGATTGATGATGCAGCGATAAAACTGACCAACCTCAGTCAGCCATTCTTTTGTACCCCGTGAATTTTGGAAAGTGCATGGACAACCACAGTGGCTTATTACTCTTGATAATACTTTCTTGTGTAAAATCAACGCACTAGTAAAAAAAACTAGAAGAGATTCACAGTCAACGACTCAATTTTAACATGTCTACTGCTGAAAATGCAAGTGAACTTCACAATCTTATTGCCATGTCAGTCCAAGAAACTGGAGGTAGAGAATAAAAAATACATTGCCATAGTATTGAACTTTCATTCCAAAACACGTGCAATGCTAAATAATGGCATCTGCAAGTTCAGTGAATGATACAAATTTGACCCCAGGAAAATTGTCAGGTGTCACTCTTCAGGCCCATGAACACATGGAGTGATGGAACAAATCTCCCAAGTCAAAGTGACTTGCGATACACCAGTGAGCAGATCATTGTTAATAACTGGCATGAACAACATGTCAGAATGTGCCATCACCATATGCGCCATCACATATATGAGCCCAGCCAGATCTGACCTACATGCAGCAGGAACAGATTAGAAAGTTATGGCAACAACTGGAAGAAAAGTAACAGAGTGGAGATGATGCATGGACAATTAAACTATAAAATAGGAATACTAATCCAGTCCTACTACCAGCCAGCTTGGAAACTCGAGCTTTGTCACTGCATAGGGAATGTGCGTGGCCAACAGCAAACCTTGCAAAACCTTCCTAATACACTACACCAGTGGCTGCTCATCCATAAGGGCTGTTGAATGCAGCCCTTATGGATGTCAATCAAATCAATGTTATCAATGCAGCTCCAACATTGAGTATACTAGCAAGTAGTATACTCAACGCTGGAGCTGCATTCAACGCAGCCCTGCAGCCCTTATGGATGAGCCGCTTTCCATAAAAACCATTTCCAGTCTACAAAACCCCATTCCCGAGAATTTTACTCCAAGCACTACTCACCTCAACTTTTCAGGTTATACACTTTTTTTTTTGCTCCAAAAGTAGAGTTTGTGTATATGTTCACTCTGACATACCATGTCAAAGAGTGCCCAACCTGGAATCTTCCAATTTTGACTTTCTCTGGCTGAAAATCTCTGTACCCCATTCCATCAAAATCATTTGCTGTCTCTACTGCTCCCCTAATACTACAAACCATTCTGAACTTTCCTTTTCTTAAAAGACAATATTCTTCAATCCAACTTTCCTAACAGTGAGCTCATTTTCCTTGGAGACATTGATGTTCACAACACCATATGACTCTCCCACTCCAACTACACAGATCAAGCAGGTGCAACTGAGTCATTAACCATCACCAACAACTTTACACAGATCATACATGCCAAATACCAGATAACTCCAACACTCTCCAAAATACCTTGGACCTCTTCCTCACTAGTGACCCATCCAAATACACCATTAACGTAGTCTACACCCGAGACAGTTCAGACCACAATCTTGTGCTGATCTCCTCTCCTATAAAACAACATAAACACAATCACTTGTGCCTGCGTATTATGTGGCATTACAAGAAAGACAGTTGGGATGAGCTACATAACTACTGTTCTGTATTTCCTTGGATCGATTATTGCTTCCAGCCATCTGACTCAAACTTGCATGCTGAATGTATTACCAAAATATTTCTTATTGTCATGATAACATTTATTCCCTATTCCACCCTAAGTTCCCATCCCTATCTTATCCTTGGTTCTCCCACAGATATGCCAAAGCTGTACAAGAAAAGAATCAAGCATACTGTACCTGGTGTGCATCCAGAAGTCCATCCACTTATTATTGCCTATACTGCCTATTACTGCCTATACCAAAAACCTGGAATAATTGTAAGAAAACTATCTACACATTAAAAAGAGATAAAAGCAGAAAACTTGCATCCTGCCCACATGGCAGACATGTATTCTGGTCTCTAGCCAAAACTGTTGGCTTCTGCCCAGCACTGCTCCCACCACTGTTGCATCCTGATGGCTCTTTTTTATCAGCACTTTATTTTCATCTCCTGGCTTCCTACTTCTTCAATTCTTGTACTGCTGATTTTGGCAAATGTCCCCCAACCATCCTATGCACTCTACACTCATTGCCCAGTGTGCCCTTTCTCCAAAAGAGATAATGAGAATTTTGCTCAAATTCAATACCAAAAAGTCTCTTGGCCCTAATTGGCATCCCTCTAATTGTCCTAAAGGTCTGTGCTCTAGAATTGATTCTCATGCTATGTCATCTTTTTGCACTCTCTTATTCCACTGGCATCTATTCTGCAGCATGAAAATTAACTGATATGTCTATCCAGTGGTGAGCTATAAGGGGCTCATTTAACTTTTTGCTAAATTTTTTTCAAATTTGCGAGCCCCTTGTTCTTCTTGTTTAATAATCTTGTAGAACTAGAAAATACCACCGTGGAATGTATACATGCAACTATAATTGCTACTTTAAATTCATATGGATTTTCTGATAACTATATAAAAAATCATTTCATTGCATTTTGTTCTGATGGAGCTAGTGTAATGTTAGGAAATAAATCAGGTGTTGCAATCAAACTTCTACAAAAATTTCCCAACATTGTGATTTGGCATTACGCTCATCGTTTACACTTAGTATTAGACAATTCAATAAAAAACATTAAATAAATATTTATGGATAGATTATATGCTTTTTATCATCAATCACCAAAAAATCAACGAGAATTAAATACAATTGCAGAAGACCTCATCATCATCATCATCATCAACTTCCTGCCATGTACTCTCAAAGGGTGTACAGGATATAATAGTACTACATGAAAAAAATTACATCATTACTACCTTCCTATCTACAATTTTCCTCCAAATCAGTCTGTTACTTGTCAAGACTCCAACATTATCAGATCTTATATTTCTATCGTCTAAGGCACTTTGTACCGTATCAATTCACCTATATCTTGGTCTTCCTCTGGGTCGTTTTGCTGCCAACCTGGCAGAGAACACTTGTTTTGCTAATCTTTCTTCGCCCATTCTGTTTAGGTGACCATACCACCTGAGATTAGCTCTGCTAACACATTCCTGGATGCTGACAATGTCAAGTTCTTTCCTAATATCCTCGTTTTTAATATGATATTGCCAATGATGCCATCTGCTCACGCCTATAATCTTTCTCAGGACTCTCATATCTGCAGTCTTTAGGCTTTGGTCAAGTGTTTTACTTCTGACTCAGCTCTCAGATCCATAAGTTAAAACTAGTTTGAACACTGTCTTGTATACAGCTAATTTAGTGTCCGACTAATTTCTCTCTTATTCCATATGAATTTATTCAATTGATTTCCTATCATACCAGCTTTGTTGATTCTGTTGTCTATTTCTATATTTAATTTACCATCTTCAGTAAAAATTGTGCCTAAGTAGCTGAAATGTTTTACTTGTTCCACAGGTTCTCCATTCACAACACAGTTGACATTTTCAATGATTCTGCCTATTTTCATTGTCTTTGTCTTTCTATTGCTGACCGTCATACCATATCTATTACAACAGTTATTCAATTTAGTCAGAGAATCTTGCAGACTTGTAGCGGATTTATTTAGAAGTATAACATCGTCTGCATAAAGCAAAGAGCTGACATTAACATCTCCAATTTTGATATCATGTTTAATACCACTTTCCTTCATAATGTGATCCATATAGATAATGAATAACAGAGGGGATAATGTACATCCTTGTCTCACACCAGATTTAACATTAAACCATCTTCCTGTGCTTCTTTCAATTCTAACTGCTGACTTACAACTCAAATAAAGACTAAGTATTGCTTGATATAATGTCCCACTGATACCATATAGCTGTAACATATTGAATAGCTTCTCTCTTGACACCTTGTCATATGCCTTTTCCAAATCAACAAAACTTAAATACAGATCTTTGTTATATTCCCATGCTTTCTCCACAATTTGTTGTAAAGTGAAGATCTGATCCTGACAGCCTCTATTTGGCCTGAAAACAGCTTGTTCTTCACCAAGCTTTTCTTCCACAATTCTTCTCGACCGTTTCTCAAGTATACTTGCATAAATCTTACCAGGAACACTCAGCAGGGAAATACCTCTGTAATTCTTAAATTCAGTTTTATTTCCCTTTTTATATATGGGTACTATGAGAGCTCTACTCCAATCATCAGAAATTCGTCCCTCTCTCCAGGCCTTCTGAACTATGCAGTGCAGCCACTGTAAGACTTTTATACCTCCATACTTCAGCATTTCTGGTTGAATATCATCTACTCCTGCTGCCTTTCCACATTTCAAGCCTTTGAAGGCTTTTTCTACTTCAAATGTGGATATGTGTTCCTGACTGTATGCATGTTGAGTGTTGTTTACCACTGTGCTGTTGCTACTTGTTTCATTTAGCAATTTTTTGAAGTAATTACTCCATACTTGAAGGATATCTTTTTCTCCAGTTTTCATGTCACCTTTATCATACCTAATTCCTTTTACAACACTCTTTCCTCCATTTCTGAGCTTCTTCAACAATCTCCAGAATATCTTGCCACCTTCTTGATATTTATTTTCCATGTTCTTGCCAATGTCCTCCCATGACTTTTGTTTAGCTAATTTTACACAGTGTTTAGCTTTCTTACATTCGTCTCTGTATTCTCAAAGAGCACAAGCTGAGTTATTTGCCAGGAACTTTTGATATGCTTTCTTCTTTTTCCTTCACTTCCTCTTTAACTTCCTGTGTCCACCATCGAGTTCTGATTTTTCTATCCTTGCAGACAACCTCACCTCATGCCTCTCTGGCTGAATCATTCAGAGTTTTCTTCAAGGCTTGCCACTGAATCGCCAAGGTTTGGTTCCTGTTCTCAAATTCTATCATTTTTTCTTCAAAAATCTTTGTGTATTTTAGTCTACAGTTCTCAAATTCTTTCATTTTTTCTTCAAAAATCTTTGTGTATTTTAGTCTACAGTTCACATCTGAGAACTGCTCAACTTTTATTCGCTTTGAAACTTTCTCACATGGTCTTCTTTTCAATATGAAATTCAATTTTATAATTCAATTTCAATATGAAATCCTTTTCAAGACTGGAAGATTGGAAGTGATCACTTCCAATTTCAAATCCTCTGTACACTCTGGTGTCCTGCACCAGGGAGAAAACATCACTATCAACAATAACATAGTCAATGAGACTTTTCTTATTCCTTGCCTCTTCTCTCCATGTGAATTTGTGCACATTTTTATGTTGGAACATGGTGTTAGTAATAACCAGTCCATGTCCTGAGCTGAAATCTAACAGGTGTTTGCCATTATTATTAGCTTTTCTCTTTTGTCCAAATTTTCCCAAAATATTTTTGTATGTTTCACAATCATTTCCTACTCTGCTATTTAGATCCCTAACAAGGACCAACTTTTCCTTTTTCATTGTGTCAGTAGCTTTCTCTAGAGCCTCAAAAAATTCCTCCACTTTTTCCTTAGTAGAACCTTCTGTGGGACCATGGGCACAAATAATTTTCATTGTCCAGTTCCCCATTCTGATATTTGCCCAAATCACTCTATTTGAGACTGCCTGCCATTCAAGAAGATTAGCCTCGTATTTAGTGTTGAATACTATGGCTACTCCTTCTTTTCCTTGATTGTCATTGCCTGAATATAACATTTTGTATTTATTGCTCAGAAGGATCTCACCAGTTTTTGTCTTTTTTGTTTCAGTCACCCCTATTATGTCGATCTGGTACTTATCTAATTCCTCAGCTAGCTGCATTTCTTTGCCATTTAGGCTTCTTATGTTGATAGTACCGATCTTAGCTCTGAGGATGTTGAGTTTGAGTGTGTTTTAGAATTTGTTCCAGTAGCTTACTTTTCGCTTTTTGTCCTGGTTCCCTGGTAAAAACAACGGGAGGTCTTGTTTAACTGGGCGATGCCCCAGTCAGCATGAAATTCTGTCATGTTGTACCATCATTTTGTATTTTAGTTTAAGCCAATAAGAATACAATTTGTTCGGCTAAATCCCAAATTTGCCAGCCCATCCTTGTTCATTCAGTATCTAGGTAAATACCCAACAGGGTGCACCAAGAGAAGGTGAGGATTGGACATTAGGTCAGAAGCCCTGGTCGGTTCTCTGCACTCCTCTAAAGGCTATGTGGAGGTCTCCTCTTCGTTATACAGCTTTAACCCTTAAGCAACCCAAAGCTATTCACTGCCGGTATAAATACTGGATTATGTATATTATCCATTCAATAACGGATTGTCAATATATATATTTTTTCCAGTATCATACAATCTCTGTTCTATTATGTCAATCGTACTTTTATTATTTAAAGACATTTTAAGTCACTGTATTTTGTGCTATTTTCAATATATATGGCACTTGTTTCATGTTTTTTAGTATATGCGATAAATGTTGTCACTGCAATTACACTGCAATACACTGCAATATGATCTAACTTACTATAATAGTTAAAAACTGAATTTTGTGATATTATTATTAAGAGAGATCTCCAGGGAGTCAGAGACTCATCGAGGGAGGCCACATGCTACACACACCAGCTATCATACTTATTCTTGAATTCGTTCACACTGCTTGCACTCACAACATCCAAAAGCAATCCATTTCAATCATGCACCACCCTCGCAGTGAAAAATCTAGCCCTCACATCCTTCTTGGTAGCCTTCATTCTCAGCTTCCAAGGATTCCTCTCGTCCTTTCCCCACCTTTGTAAATTGAAAAATTCCATCAATTGAAATCCTGTATGACCATTTCAGAAGTTTGTAAGTATCAATCATATTACCCCTCTTTCTCCTGTTTGCTAGTATCTGCAGTCTACAAATTCTCAATCTGCTTCATAATCAGTATTCCACAATCCTGATATCATTTTTAATACTCTTCTTTGTACTCTCTCTCTCCAATATATCAGAATCACAATGGACACCAGGAGACCAGACTTGCGTACAGTAGTCCAAGTGAAATCTTATCAAGGCCTTGTAAAGAGCAAAATAACATCCTTATCTTTACATTAGAACGTTTGTTTCAGCATTACAATTATCTTTTGCAATGTTGTATTTGCAATCTTTGCCATGTGGCATCTAAACTTCAACTTCCTATCTATTAACACCCCAAGATCCCTAGCCTCCTCAGTTTCTTCTAGCCTAATCCCACCAATATGATACAACATTGATATCTAATCATGCCGAAGTGAATGACTTGACATTTACTTACATTGAACTGACACCCATTTTCCCATGCCCAAAATTCCAGCCTATTCAAATCATTCTGCAAGTTCCGCATATCAGCAGCATTCCTGATTACCCTACCTATCTTTACATCATCAGCAAATAGCTGTATGTCGCTTGTCAAATCCTTCCCAATATCATTAAGGTACAGATTGAATAACAGTGGACCCTTGTGGTACACCACTTGTTACCTTAAACCTTGCAGACTCAGATCCCCCATATACCAATTTTTGATATCTGTCAGTCAGCCATCCTCTTATCCATGCTAATATTCTATAATCCAAACCCATATTCTCCAATTTATGCAACAGTTTACCATGCTGTATTCTGTCAAAAGCCTTAGCAAAATCCAAAAGTGTCATGGTGTATCCATTCCCCTTGTCTAGTTCAATGGTAACATTGATATAGAATGTGAGTAAGCTGCTAAAACATGACCCTTAGTAAACCCATGTTGTTCATTGTAAAGTAGAGATTCACTATCAACCATTTCTGAATGCGAGTCCTAACCAATTTTTCCAAAATCTTCACCACCACTCTTGAGATATTAATTGGTTGATAGTTGGATAAATTGGTCTTTGCACCACCCTTGTGCAATGGAATTACCATAATTTCTTCCATTCCTGCAGAATCTTCCCTGTTCTGAGACTCATTAAACAGCCTGGTCAAAGGAATTCTAGTTCAGCTGAACACTCTTTTAGCACACACACATGCTGATATTCCATCAGTCTGTATCGCTGAATTCTTATTGAATTTGTGCAACAGCTCTAATACCTTGGCCTCACAGACACTGAATTTCTTCATCTAGTGAAGAGGTAACAGTGAGCTCAATGTTGCATTCACCAGGTTGAAAGCTTTTAACAAAATGGGCACTCATTAACTGAACAACCTCTTCTGCATCTGTTACCCTCATGCCATCTGTATTTATAAGAGTTATTTTTTCATATTTATTCTTTCTTTTACTCACAGCATATTGATAGAGTTCTTGTGGGTTGTCTTTAGCATGCAGAGCCAGTTTCTTTTCAGACACAGACTTTGCTTTCCATACAACAGTTGTGACTGTTCTAGCCTGTTGCTTATAACGTTCATAATGGATGTCATCCTTATGCAAATGGTATTCCTTCCACATCATCCTTTTCTTACGAATCTCTTGCTTAATAAGATTACACATCCATTTGACTCCTACTCTATTTATTTTTCTAACTCTCAGGACATGTTCTGATATCACATCATTTAAGTATTGTTTAAATGCTTGCCATGCACTGTAAATATTCTTTCCATCCAGCAACTGATCCCATTCCACTGAACTCAGTATACTCCTCAGTTGGGTCATAATTTCCTGCTTTGTAGTTTATCATGTAACCTTTTTTGAATGGAACATTCATAAACTTCGTCTTTGCCCTTGAGTTCCTTCTGTCACATGCTGCTTGAGGAAGTAGTCTGGCAACAGCTCAATAAATGCATTTTCATTCTTCTCATGAGATTCTACTGCTACCCAATCAATATTTGGATAATTATTATTATTATTCGTGACACCTCCGAGAAGTCCAAAGACTCATCGCGGGAGGACACCTACTATAGTACTGTCTTTACCACTACACCAAACCTCTACTACCAATCATCTCCATCAATGCCATTTACTGCCCACCACCACAACTAGTATTTTTTGTCTGTAAATTGTGTGTTTTCTGAAGGGCCGATAATTAAAGTCTCCCATTATGATTACTCTTTTCGTGCTCATCTTTTCTATTTGGTGATGCATTTCTTCATCACTAGCAACCGATCCACCAGGTCTCTAACAACACCCCACTGTGTAATTGATCTTGTTAGACTCCACTTCACACCAGATAGCTTCAAGCTCAGTGCCACATGTTATATTGTTAGTAGTAGTAGTACTACAATCATAGGTCTCAACTCTAACTGGATTCAGGTCATTCGATATCATTAGCAGCACAACCCCTCTTCTTCTATCCTCTCTATCCTTCCAAAAAATACTTACCCTTGACATTTGATACCAGTCAGTAGGTCTGATTCTGATAGCCAGGTCTCACTAATACCTGCAATCTGAGGTCGTAACATGTTGACTAAGGCAACAAACTCTATCCCTTTGTTTCTGATACTCATAGAATTCGTGTACAGACATAATCATCCATCTACCTGTTTGTTCTTTTTTATTGTCTTGTCTGCAGTCTGCCTGACACAGTTGGACAACTTGCCCATCTCTATTCTTCTCTAATGCCTTACACTTGTAGACATCTTTGCACACATTTGATGGGTCAGAACTGGACGAACACAAAGCCAAAATTGTTCTCTCCTTGTCAACATTTCCATGACAAAGCCCATTCGCATCATTAACACAGTTATATAACATTGTTGCTCTTATACTCACATTCACACCATTCCTCTCTTTATAATTTAGTTTCCCTGACTCTCTGTGTTAGGTCTCATAGCAGTTATTAGTTTTTCTTGAACCTTGATACTAAACGCATTCAGGTGTAGGCCATCCCTCTTATACAAATCCAGTCTTCCCTCAAACTCACTCCACACATCAAAAAACTCGCATCCATTCCTTCTACACAGCCTACACATCGAATCGTTATCATACCATTCTTCTTAATTCATTTTAATCATATCGTGGTAAAATGCTGACAATTTTTACTTTCACACTCTTGCCTCTTCCAACAACCCTTTCATGTCCTCTCTCATACTGAACTTATCGGCAGTTAAATCATTAGTACCTACTACAACTACGATTTCGTTTACTTTTCTTTTCTGTTTTTGAATTGCTTCCTTTATATTCTTAATTTTCGCTCCAGGAAAACTCAATGTTATTACTCTTTCATCTGTAGCATGTTTTATTATAGAGTCACCATACCAAATAACTCTTCTTTCTTTTTACCAACAACGTCACTTACCTGATTTCCGTTATTTCCTGACTTACCTGTTTCCTTGCTTTGTTGTTTCTTATTTTCCTGTTCATTTTTTCTTTTTCTCCCTATGCTCATTTAAATGCCTCTCAACTTTTTGCAATTCCCGAGTTGTCTCTTGGATGACTTGCTTCAACTTCGCTATTTTGGTGAATCTGGGATTCCTAATTCATTTTCATTAACCTCCTCCATGTGTACATTAGCAGGGCTAACCTTCTTGTTCTCGCCCGCGGTACTTTTTTTTAGCATTACATTTCTTGCCCTTTTTTGCTGTCATTTTAAATGTATATTGAAATATCTTAATAAAAATATGTGATAAAATACTAAATACACTATAAAACACTAAAATCTACACTAATATACTACAAAACATTAATTTTCTAAGGGAAAACAATAAAAACCAACAAAAATCACCAACTTTATAGGAGCACTGAATTCGCCGACCAACCACTCTGTATCCTTGAACTAGTCTTCATATATCAAGTATATCAAATAGTTTCTATTGATTTTTTTCTCCATTGGGAGTTCTAATATAATATGAGTCAGAAAATTTTCAACCAGAATCATCTTTAGGAAAATTATATTTAATTATCTGCTGAGGGAATTTTCTACTAAACAATGTCATATTTTTATAAAAAAAAATTTTTGGCCAAGTACCTGGATCATTTGCATCAAATTTTAAAGCAGAGCTTGATAATTCAGTTTTGTTTGAAGAAGAATCTGAAGATTCTACATCTTCATCTTCTAATGTCCTAGAACAGCTGTCAGCTCCTACTTCTTTTGAAGTCACTGCACTGCTACCAGCTTCAGTTTCTTTCATTTCTTTGGTCTGTTCTATTTCTTTTGATGTCACTGCAGCACTGGCATCAGCTTCAACATTAGTAGACAAAATTTTTAATTTTTTTTCTAAATCCAAGAATTTATCTAAGAACCAGTCAATTCTTGTTCGATTTGCAATTTCTATGCTCTTCTTTTTCTGTATTGGGCTCAGGACAAAGTTGTTGTTGTTTTTTTCCCTTATAATATTCTTTTTCTGATATCTACAATTCAGTATTTACAATTTAAATATAATTATTAATTTTTAAAATTTTTCATGGTGGGTCGGGTTATATATAAATAAATGAATTAACAATTTATAAACAATATTTGAAATCAATATTAAACACATTAATTTCTCAAGCACTATGCTACAACCTATTACAATATAATAAATATCACTTACACATAGAATTATATTTGCAGGCTTCTCTTGAAAAACAGTCAATTCAAATATACATAAGATCATGCAAGATACAATACCAGACACGCGCAACCACAGTTATACCATGTCTAAATGAATACAGGCCGGTTACATTATACGATCATTGTATATAATTCTGGGATTCCTTAAATGATGCTATTGTTGTGTCCTGAATAAGCATTAAAAAGGTTTATATTAAAATATTCAGGTCACAACATTAATTCTACTCAGGCAGAGAACATGGAACGTTGGCAATAGAAAAAATAAATTATTTGTGAACACAAGTCAAGATAAAGTTTAAGGAATTGTATAAAATTGTATAAAGTGTTTAAATATAATCTGTATTAAGTGTGGGCCTGATAATAGAAATCCATGTAAGCTGGCAAAATCCGTTTGGAAAACCAGCCTCTTGCACTGAAATAGTAAAGCCTGTGAGTCAGCGTTCAAAGGTCACTTTTACCGTCCTGCATTATGAAAGTATTGGAAAGGGAAACCTAAACATCTTCCAGGAATAGGAGGCAGACACACGTGCGAAAAATTAATAGAGGGAGCTAATGAGATAGACGTGGACACACGTGACCGAGTTGGCGTGTGTCGCAAATATCGAGATTTAACGAGAGGAGAAAATGAAACAAAAAGGCCTTGCATGAAGATTCGAGATCTTTTTTTTTCCTGGATTCCTGATCTCTCGGAGTGGTCCTGCTCGTCGTAGGAGGGAAGTCCTTGGCCAGTCGCGGAAGGAACTTAGTTCGTCCGTTGTAGCATTCGTATTGGGCCAAGCTATGTCCGTGTTCTAGGATAGCTGTGATGTTGTCGTACGACGGAGGGACTAAATTGAGCCGTCCATTCAAGGTGACGTTACCGTGCCACCTCCCATGTTTCCCTCGGAGATTCTACTCACACAGATCTACGGAAGATATCCTCCAAAGCGATTACATTTGAAGGCCTTGATGATTAGAAAAGGCGGGAACAAGTTTTAAGAGTTCAAGAACAGAAATGGTAATGTAGATTTTTGAAATACTAATTCCAGTTGTGAGAAGAGAGTGAATTTCCTGTGTGAATGTTTAAATTGGACTGAACTGAAAGAACTGTAAGAGTAGCCTACAACTAGATACGTGTCCGAGACAGTGCTAAGAATTGTTTGCCCAAGAGGCCGAATAGATACAAGATCATGTTAAACTAAAAGTGTAATTGTGCTGATGTGTTCACTGATAGCTATGTGTATCCGAATGGCTTAATGATAATCTATGAATTGTATTTTATGATTGTATTTAAGGTTATTAAGATTTAGTATGTGTGATAAGTACAAGTTAATTAGAGCTTTTGATCTGAGTTGAGTGCAACCATATTATCCTGTTTTGAAATGTATTATAGTGTATCACCTTAAAGCTAATTAAATTGTTTCATTCATCTACTTGCCTGATCTGCCTATATTATATGAATTCAAAACTACTACCGCTCATAAAAATAACAACGAACCAAGCGGGATAAACCCATGAATACTAATGCAATAAGTAAGCCACGACTGTAAGAAAGAAAAGGACAAGCAAAGGGGAGATAAATTTATGCTTGGTCACATAATCATTAACTCTCTAAAGGAGTCACCCTGAACAAGAATCCTTTCTACCTAGGTATTAGCTGGTGCAGCATAAATATAAATGTGTTAATACTTATAGGGTGAACTTCTTCAGATTGTTTGTTTAGGACATAGAGAAGCCAATAGGACTGCAAAGCATCGAAGGAGAGAATATTTGATTGTAGAGTTTAAATTATAAGGGATAAATGTGTATAAGTAAGGTACAGTGTTAGACGAGTTTTGAATTTTAGAAAGATAGGATGTTGGATTAGTTAAGAGAGGGTAGATAAAGGGTAAATAACTAATTAAGTAAAGAAAAAGCAAACAAGATAAGAAAAAGTCTCAACATAAATGGTGTAGCTGGTTGGATAAAGGAAAGATATAAAACAATAGAAGTTAATCTAAACGATTAGAGTACAAACGTATTATAACAAATAAGTAGAGATAAATATTATATAAGAAACATCGCAACATAAATGGCGCAGCCGACAGGATGTGATTCGATCCCGAAAACAAAGTCTAGTAAATAGATCAATCATAGTGAGTTGGTTTTTGAATTCATATCAGGCAGGAATTAATATAGTAATTAGTAATAATTAGAAAATTTAATAACAATTTAGTGTGAGCCAAAGTACCAACATGTCTCTGCCTACAAGTTCCAACATGAATAACGAGGAATTTTTTAGATCTATAAATCCCGCACAGGTATTTCCACAATATTCTGGGGAAGACACTGATGATGTGGTATCCTTCTTCGAATATATTGAAGAATTAAGAAAGCTTACCCGCTGGAGTGATTTACAGGTACTCATATTAATACGCAGCAAATTGGTGGGTAAGGCTGAAGCATACCTATCCGCCCCCATGATAAGAAAAACCACAGAGTACCTAGAATTTAAGCAACTGCTAACATCTAAGTATTCTCCAAAGAAAAAGGATCCCGAAGTTTTAAGAAAGTTGTACTGCTGCATACAAGAGAATGGTGAGGGAGTGATGAAGTTTCTTAACAGAATAATATCCATCACTAAAGAAATGAGAAAATCCTCCCCAGAAGAGGAATCCCATCTGAGATGGTTGGCCTTCCAACAGTTTAGGGTTGGTTTAAGTGATGAATTAAGGGAGATGATATTTAAGAAAGGGGCCCAAGAGTTGGATGTTATGGCTCTAGCCATAACATCCAGAATGGATGTTTGGCTCTAGCCATAAAACGAGAAGAGATAGTAGAGTAAATGACTCGGGCCTCACTCCTAAGGATGAAAATTAAAGAAAAACAGTTAATAGGTCCTGAAAAAATTTTATCCCAGAAGGGAACTCTGGCCTAATAGTTTCCAGTATGTGTGAAACGAGATTAGAGAAAACTGAAAGTAAAGTAACAATGAGGAATAAAAATTAAACAAAGGGAGAACATAAAATGCAATCAGTCTCAATAGCGAAGGTGGGAAAGGAACGACCTCTATCCCTGGTAGAAGGTTTAGTTGGAGGAATCCCCTGCAAGTTTCTCCTCGACACCGGAGCTAATATATCAGTAATTCCAACTCAGTTAGTCAAGGAATTCCAAACTGATAGTAATGATAACCTTACTGAGTTGTCCGAGCCTATCAAGATCATTGGTATTGCAAAAGTTGAGCTATGCTCGATATTAAAGGTCAATGCTAAAATCTCTATACCTTGTTTCCCTTTTGAATCCACACATAAATTGGTTGTGCTTCCTGAGATGGCAGACACTAAGAGTCAAGTAATACTGGGTCTCGACTTTCTGGAAGAGAATCAATTCATGTGTGACTTCTCCAATAGGACACTATCATTGTGTGGGAAGGAGTACAGGCCTGAATGCCTAACAAGGCCAATTAATGAGAGAGGAATGACCATGGAAATTGAAGCTAACGATAATGGTGAGGATACCAATATGTGGAGAAGAAAGCTGACCTCGGACGCTTGTAAACACTCAAACTCAGAGCAGGACAGGGTTCTCATAGAGAAGTTTTTTGAGTAAGTCTTCCGTGGATATCCTAAGGTGTTCACAGAAGAGGTCAGTTCTCTGTCATGCACAAAGAAAATCCAACATGCTGTCCAGGTCACCTCGGATACACCTGTATACGTAAGGCAGTACCAGACACCCCTCAATCACATGGACAATCTCAAGAAATTATTGCTAGAATATGAAAGGGCTGGAATTATAGAGAAGTCAAGTTCCCGATGGAACAGCCCTTTCATACTAGTAGAGAAACCAAATGGTGGGCTGAGATTCGTCCTGGATTTGAGAGAGGTGAACAAGGTAACAAAACCCATTGACTTCCCTGTATGCAGAATTGAGGATTTGTTAATTGGATTGGAAGGAGCTGAATATTTCTCAAAATTGGATTTGAACTCAGGCTACTACCAAATCCCTCTGAGGGAGGAAGACAGGAAATACTTTGCCTTCACCACCAGATGGCAAAAGTACCAAATGTGCCGCCTTCCTCAGGGTGCAAGGAATTCAGCCATGAGCTTCCAATCATTGATGAACTCTGTCCTGTCGGAGATGTTAGGAGAGGGAGTGATATGCTTCCAGGATGATCTGGTTTATTCATCCAGTGTTGAAGAGCACTGTAGATTGTTGACTGAAGTTTTGAGTAGATTGAACGAAGCTCAACTTTCTTTGAAGTATTTGAAATGCAGTTTCTTCCTCAAGGAAGTGGAGTATCTTGGCCATATGGTAAGTAAGAATGGGATAAAACCTACTGACAATAATGTATCTGCCATATTAAAGGCCAAAGTTCCCACCACCATAAGACAGGTCAGAAGATATCTTGGCATGGTAAATTTTTACCGAAGATTTATCCCAGAATGTTCGAAATTCCCATAGTTCTGCTGACAAAAAAGGGAAAGAAATTTGAATGGGGAAGGGAGCAACAGCAAGCGCATCATCTTCTAAACCTTGCCTTAACGCAGTCTCCGGCGTTGACGTATCCTAGAGTGGGACAGACGTTCTATCTTTCAGCAGATGCCTCCTTTGATACGATAGCCTCTGTTGTAGAGCAAAATGAAGGAGAAGGATTTAAGCCCATCGCTTTCATTAGCAGAAAACTCTCCATTTCTGAGTTGAACTACTCAGTGATAGAAAAGGAGGTGCTGGCAATAGTTTATGCCTTACGGAAGTTCAAATACATGCTCCTAGGCCAACAATGTATCCTGCAATCTGATCACAACAAACCTCTTTCGTTCATTTCTTCAATGAAAGATAAGAACCAGAGGATCATCCGGTGGGCATTGGAGATGCAGGAATTTAACTTAAAGGTAGAATATATTCTTGGATTAAAAAACGTGGTTGCAGATTATCTATCTAGATCATTGGGCTCGGATCATAAAGATGATGAGAGTTCAGGGAATGATGCCTTTCCTTCCGTGTTAAGAGTAAATGTACTAGACAAGAGCAAAGTCACTCCCCTGAGCATCAGATATGGGAGAAGCACCACATAGTGTGAGAACAGAAGAAGGATCCAATTTGGGGAAAGGTGTATGAGAGAATATTAAAGCGGGATAGGTCCCTTGAGACCGATTCATTCGGTCACACCCTGCATATTGACCAGGATGGTCTCCTGCTTTCCAAACACAATGTTACAGGAAAATGGAAGGATAGAATTGTTGTTCCAGCAACCATGATCCCCTGGGTGCTCCACACCTTTCATGATGCTGATCTGGCAGGTCATCAAGGGATGTTCAGAACATGGAACAGAATTCGTGATAGATATCTTTGGAAAGGAATGAGAAGGGATGTTGAGACATACGTGGCCTCCTGTCATTTGTGCCAGAAGAAATCCAGTGTGTTGGGCAAAGCCCCCTTACAGTCGATCCCAATCCCCAGGCGTCCTTTTCAAGCCATAGCTATGGATATCGTGGGCCCTCTTCCTGTCACCAAGAAAGGAAACAGGTATATACTGGTGTTCATAGATATGTTCTCACGGTATCCAGAGGCCGTGGTGATCAAAGATCAATCTGCTCGGACTGTGGCAGAAAATTTTTTTAAAATCATCATTTCTAGATACGGGACACCTGAAACTCTCCTCTCCGATCGAGATTCCAACTTTACTGCTGAGGTCATGCTTCAGCTATGCAAACTGCTAAAAATAAAGAAGCTGTTCACCACCCCTTACCACCCCCAAGGTAATGGGATGTGTAAACGAATGAACAGAACATTGAAGCTCACTCTCTCCAAACTAGCAAATGATCGCATCTCGAATTGGGATACCTATCTGGCACACACCTTGTTTGCATGCAGGACAGCTTTGCACACAGCAATAAAGGAGGCCCCTGCTGTAGTCCTTTATGGGTTCGAGCCCAGCTTTCCGAGTGACTTCAGAGATTCCCAAATGGATTCAGGTTTCCCGGATATCGACGATTATTTGAGCAACTTAATTGGTGAGAATAAGATGGCTTATGAAATGGTGGTTAGCCTCTAGTGAGGAATGTTCCCAACGGGCAGTTAAGAAGGTTCAAGGACTTGAATCCAGGGAACCTTGTTTTACTAGAACAAGGATCCATAAATAAAAAGGGAGGCAAATTTGGGAGAAGTGCTGCTGGCCCTTATGAGATCCTGGAAAAGTTATCCCCTGTGACAATAAAGATCATGGAAAGATCCAAAGGAGCAAAAACCCTAATAGTTCATTCAGACAGATTAAAACTTTATAGGACTAGGCCTGATAGGCTAGTGTCAAGGTGACTCACTAGAGAATGTCTATGGGAAAGGAAGTAGAATTGCCCATCAATAGGAGTAAACCTTCCGGTGAAATAATGTGCACCTGTCAAGAGGAACACACAGAGGCAAATCATCAAGTAAATCAGGTTTTCTGTGAAAAAGGGAGATCCCAGGATACCTCTATGGACTCAGGGATGCTAAAAATGGATATGATACAATTCAAAAACCCAGAAGCCAGTCTAAAAATAAGGAAGAAGGAAAGAAAGGGAAAATCAAGAGACCCTAGCTTCTTTCAAGACAAAGAACTGGACAGGATCCGATGCCTCCAGTTCACAAGACAATATTTTGGAAGGCCTGATACCTCTAATCTAGTGGGCAGGAAAATATTCACTAACAGAAGGGTTGCCCCGGAATGTATAAAGAAAGGAAGAGTGAAGTCTGAGATAGTAAATTGTGAAGATGTAAAACACTCCCAATCAAGTTTCCTCAAAAAGAGAAAACTAAGTACAAAAGAAAATGGGGGAAAAAGAAAAAAAAGGAGCAAGGAACAAATGATTCAAAAATGTTCACAATCCAAGAATGAGAAGGTCAAGAATACTGTGCAGAGCATCTCCGTCAGATGTGAAACAAAACAAAAGGAGGGGAAGACACATCATCTGGAGGGGAGAAATAAGACACAAGAAGTAAGGAGATGTAAAAGAAAAAATAAATTTTTTTATCTAAAAAAATTTTAAATTTAAAAAATAGAAAAAGGGGGGGCCTATGTTGTGTCCTGAATAAGCATTAAAAAGGTTTATATTAAAATATTCAGGTCGCAACATTAATTCTACTCAGGCAGAGAACATGGAACATTGGCAATAGAAAAAATAAATTGTTTGTGAACACAAGTCAAGATAAAGTTTAAGGAATTGTATAAAATTGTATAAAGTGTTTAAATATAATCTGTATTAAGTGTGGGCCTGATAATAGAAATCCATGTAAGCTGGCAAAATCCGTTTGGAAAACCAGCCTCTTGCACTGAAATAGTAAAGCCTGTGAGTCAGGGTTCAAAGGTCACTTTTACCGTCCTGCATTATGAAAGTATTGGAAAGGGAAACCTAAACATCTTCCAGGAATAGGAGGTAGACACACGTGCGAAAAATTAATAGAGGGAGCTAATGAGATTGACGTGGACACACGTGACCGAGTTGGCGTGTGTCGCAAATATCGAGATTTAACGAGAGGAGAAAATGAAACAAAAAGGCCTTGCATGAAGATTCGAGATTTTTTTTTTCCTGGATTCCTGATCTCTCAGAGTGGTCCTGCTCGTCATAGGAGGGAAGTCCCTGGCCAGTCGCGGAAGGCACTTAGTTCGTCCATCATAGCGTTCGTATTGGGCCAAGCCATGTCCGTGTTCTAGGATAGCTGTGATGTTGTCGTACGACGGAGGGACTAAATTGAGCCGTCCATTCAAGGTGACGTTACCGTGCCACCTCCCATGTTTCCCTCGGAGATTCTACTTGCACAGATCTACGGAAGATATCCTCAAAGCGATTACATTTGAAGGCCTTGATGATTAGACAAGGCGGGAACAAGTTTTAAGAGTTCAAGAACAGAAATGGTAATGTAGATTTTTGAAATACTAATTCCAGTTGTAAGAAGAGAGTGAATTTCCTGTGTGAATGTTTAAATTGGACTGAACTTAAAGAACTGTAAGAGTAGCCTACAACTAGATACGTGTTCCGAGACAGTGTTAAGAATTGTTTCCCCAAGAGGCCGAATAGATACAAGATCATGTTAAACTAAAAGTGTAATTGTGCTGATGTGTTCACTGATAGCCACGTGTATCCGAATGGCTTAATGATAATCTATGAATTGGATTTTATGATTGTATTTAAGGTTATTAAGATTTAGTATGTGTGATAAGTACAAGTTAATTAGAGCTTTTGATCTGAGTTGAGTGCAACCATATTATCCTGTTTTGAAATGTATTATAGTGTATCACCTTAAAGCTAATTAAATTGTTTCATTCATCTACTTGCCTGATCTGCCTATATTATATGAATTCAAAACTACTACCGCTCATAAAAATAACAACGAACCAAGCGGGATAAACCCATGAATACTAATGCAATAAGTAAGCCGCGACTGTAAGAAAGAAAAGGACAAGCAAAGGGGAGATAAATTTATGCTTGGTCACATAATCATTAACTCTCTAAAGGAGTCATCCTGAACAAGAATCCTTTCTACCTAGGTATTAGCTGGTGCAGCATAAATATAAATGTGTTAATACTTATAGGGTGAACTTCTTCAGATTGTTTGTTTAGGACATAGAGAGGCCAATAGGACTACAAAGCATTGAAGGAGAGAATATTTGATTGTAGAGTTTAAATTATAAGGGATCAATGTGTATAAGTAAGGTACAATGTTAGACGAGTTTTGAATTTAAGAGAGATAGGATGTTGGATTAGTTAAGAAAGTGTAGATAAAGAGTAAATAACTAATTAAGTAAAGAAAAAGCAAACAAGATAAGAAAAAGTCTCAACATAAATGGTGTAGCTGGTAGGATAAAGGAAAGATATAAAACAATAGAAGTTAATCTAAACGATTAGAGTACAAACGTATTATAACAAATAAGTAGAGAGAGAAATATTATATGAGAAACGTCGCAACACTATAAAAATAAATTTTATTATACATCAATCAAAATGCCGTCCCTTTGATTAGCCACCATTGTGCGGTGAACAACCTTCACATCCACATGCAGCAGCCCTGCCGTTGGTGTTACTGTTTTAGCACATATGTTTAGCCACTGAAATTTAAACAGTTTGTAGTTCTTTTCTTCTTCAATCTTGGCTCTTGTGAGGCTAAAGCTGCCAATGTAAGATTTCTCATATTAATGTTGTTCTTTTATTGTCCAGCTTGACCCTTTAAAATTGCAATCACTAAATTAATTCATTTAAATCTGCATAGCTTAAAAAAAAAAAATCATCACTCTTTGCATGTGTTTAAGTGACTGCACTGTCTAGCCAGTACAGACTCTAAAATATGCCTTTGCAACTTGCTGACAGCATCAGTTCACCTACACCATATACACTGAAAGTAACCAATTAGAGTGCATTTAGTTGGAATCCAAATAACATTGGAACAGAGACACTGGCAAAATTACTAAATAAAATAAGTGACAAGTATGATTTATTATAATAATTAGTTTTTATAGCATGTTTAAAATTATTAATTGGAAATTGGAAATTCTCAAAGCAAACATTTTGTGCATTAGGTATATAAACTCCCATTTTGACCAATGTATGTGTACAGCTTAGAAGGAACATTGGTCCAGAGGAGAGGAATTCAACTCATAGGTGAACCTTTCCTCCATCACAAACTCATTTCAACTTCTGTTTGACTGATGAACTGTTTTAGCCCTCTGTCTTTTCTTCAGATACTTCCACAGTCACTGTTTCACTGAACTGGCACCCACCATCCCTTTAGTCTATTAAAACAAGAGCAGCATCTTCCCAACATCCCTTTTCAGTACATTTTCATACACACTCCACCTGCATCTCCTATTTCTCTTTTATTATATCTGCATCTATCCTCTGGAACAGCCATTCCACTTAAGGTGTTCTCAAACAACTTATAAACTCAGCTCTTCAAGAAAAAATGTTAATAAACATTTACTTTTCCAATATATTGATCCAATATATTTTTATATATTGGATCAGTATATAAAAATATAATTTCCTCTGAATTGGATCAATTATTCAACTGAGACCTATTATCAAATCCCTATTTGTTAAAGCTAGCTATATCTTGAACTTTGCTAGCAATTATAGCTCAGTATAATTTGCAGCAACAATAAAGAAACCACTGGATCTGTTTTTAAATTGCAGGAATGGATTTTCTTTGATCAAGAGATTGATCCAGACACAAGCTGTGTATGTTATGAGAGCAGAAGTGTTAAAAAAAAAAAAAAGCAATTTCATTCTAGAAAAGAACTGAGAAGGTGCAAATGCTGTTTACCAAAGTTATATATAATTTTTGAAATCAATAATACGTTTATCAGTGAAAACTTTTTTCTCCCCGCTGACTTGTAAAAAATAAAATAATTTGAATAAAATATGTATAATTCTTATAAATATCAAGTGGATATTAGATCCAGCATTATTTCTGTATGTATAATACATTTTAATTTGGGGAAAAAATCAGAATTGAATAGTTCTGCCAGTTCTAAATTTATATAACGATAACTGTTTGGTTAAATTTATAGCAATTACACTGCTAAAATGTAAATATTCAAGGGAAAACTTCTGAATTTGCTACATTCATTGCCAAAAGACAACATATTGATATATTAAAATAATGTATGTGAAATGTAAGGAAACAATGTCCATACATTTCATAAGAATATTTTACTGATTCTGTTTCATTCTGTTCATTTACATGGTTATGCAATTTAACAGTGTGACATTTGTATTGAGATCTGTTGCATCCTCCCAGTAGCATGTATTGATCATGTTTTAAAATTATTGATTGTTTGTTTTTTAATTGTTTATAAACACACACATTATACACAGTGGCAAACTGTGTATTCTCTTCCTGCATTTCACATTAAAATGACATTTTTGCAAAAAGTATATCAAATGAACTATGACACTGTATTTATCAAACAGCCCTTTGATTTTCAATACCTTATGGTGACTTATGAAATGGCAATGAGCAGCAAAGATAGCACAAAGATTACTTGGAATGACCTGTGATTTGAATCCCAGCTAAGATGTAAGAAATGTTATAATATTTTTTCATCTGAAGGTGAGTTAGCTAATCTCATATGGAGATGGCAGGATTTCCTCCTCTACAAAGACAAATTCCATTTATATTAGGCCATATGATTTATTGCATAATTTAGCCATGTAGAATTTTCTCCCTCCTGTTTGGTTCTTAAACCTGATTTTTTTACTAAGATAGAGAATGTACCAAAAGAACATAGTCCATGTTCTTTTAGTTCATGTGTTCTTTGGAAGGTTTGTTTTTGCAGGAGAGTTCCCTTGAGAGAAAAAACCCTGTATGAAACTGGTTAACTCAATTTAGTTGAAAATCTCTTATAGATATTCTTTGCATCCTAGACAAGATTCATACCAAGATATTTTCATCTGAAGAGTACATTACAACTGTGTTATGGAGGAACAATTATCTACTCTCTATATATAAAAAGATAAGCCAAAATTTGAAACGTTTTTATGTCACGTTTTTTGTCTTACCGGCTTACCAGCCCAGAACTTGGGGGGGGGGGGGCCGTAGATGCAAGGGGGAGCCCCCCCCCCAGTATATATATATATATATATATATATATATATATATATATGTGTGTGTATATATATATATATGTGATATTTACTCCTCTCTTCATTGTTTTGCATTGTTTTTAAGAGATGGAAAGAAACCTATTGATTTTAATGGGCTCTGGCTAGTAGAAATATTTCTTATATGCCAGTCATATTTGTTGTTCTTCTTTTGCTCCAAGTAACCAGCGGTTTTCTTATATAGTGAAGCTTGTTGGATATCCATAACTGTAAAATAACATATATGCCACAGTAAATAACTTTTTATTATGTAAATATTTTGTTTTATGTATCATAAGACATCCTAATCCTGTGGCTGCCTCTCTTTGAGAGGATGCAACTAATTACTAGGGAGATATGATGCAAGGTGGTTTCCCAAAAGTATTTATGACTGTAGCTGCATGTGTTCATGGGGCCTGTTTGCCTGTTCTGGGGGATGAAAAATCCGAATTTCTGGGTAAAAAAACCTCCTACCTCCATATGAGACCGGCTAACTCACCTTTCATCGAAAGAGACCAGATAACCCAGAAACTTGGGTTATTTGGTCTCTTTGGTCCAAACCAAAGGGCTTCATCTGTACCAGCTGAGCTACAGAGCCATAAGACATCATCAGTACACTTTTCAAGCAACAATAGGAATTAATTAAAAAAAACAGTAGTGCACATGTTTAGATTGGAATCCCGCTACATATACAGTTGTGTGTTCATGGCTTAAAAACTAATGGAACTGAAATCAAAGCAGATTAAATTAAAATTAAATATAACAGCTAAATTTATTTAATACAATTGAAGATAACAATTTGGAATAGTGAGACAGTCGTTTCGATTAAGATTAGGTCTATGAAGTAAGGCTTCAGCACTTTCTTTATATAAATGTTCATGTTTATATATAGATCTATGTAGCAGCTTAGCATTATTCCATTGGGTCCTGTGGTTAGCATTTTCAATTCTATGTTGTGCAAAGCCAGATTTATGAGGTTTGATGAGACAGATGTGGCCTTGATGTTCAGAGATACATGTTTATTTATAAACCTTCCTGTTTGTCCATAGTAAGACAATTTATACGAACATAGTACTTCGTATATGCCAGGTAGCATCATTGGTGAGAGTTTATCTTTTGGGAAAGGTAGCAAGTTGCGAATTTGATTGATGGGTTTGTAGGTAGCAATGAGTTGATATCCAGGTATATTTTTCGACCTAGGCAGAGGGTCTAGGTTGAAAAATATGCTACAGTCTCCACTAGCTACAATGAGTCCACCTACAGTGCACAATGATAGAATGATATTAGTAGGAACATATAACTGCAGATCTCTACGGGATGATGATAGATTGGAAGAACTGATGAAGGAATTGGAACATATAAAATGGGACGTTGTGGGCCTTTCAGAGATTAGAAGGAAAGAAGAAACTCTCATGCGATTAAAAGATGGACATCTATTCTACCACTGTGAATGTGACAGAAACTCAACTGGTGGCGTAGGATTCCTAATAAATAAAACAATCAAGGACAATGTCCTGTTTGTAAATAAAATAATATCAAGAATAGCTGAACTAAGTCTCTTCATAAATAAAAGATACCAACTGAAAATTATATAAGTATATGTCCCAAATATGGACCATCCAGATGAAGAGATAGAAGATTTCTATGAAACATTAGAATCCACATTCAATAATTCTAAAGAATTCTACATAATTATAATGGGTGATTTTAATGCCAAAATTGGAAGCAGAGATGACCATCTGAACTCCATCGGTAAATTTGGATTTGGACAGAGAAATGAAAGAGGAGAAAGACTTATTGAATTTGCAGAAGAAAATAATCTATTTATTATGAACAGCTTTTTTTTCAAGAAGAAAATCAACCGAAAATGGACTTGGAGAACCCCAAATGGACAAACTTACATGAAATAGACTTCATTCTCTCCAACAGAAGATATATAATAAATAATACCGAAGTGCTTAATAAATTTAACACAGGAAGTGACCACAGACTAGTAAGGGCAAAAGTATGGATCAACAAAAAATGGGAATGGAATAAGCTCATAAGAAAAAAGTCCAATTTCGTGAATCTACAAAACCTCTACCACAATAAAAGCTGTTATAGAGAATCACTCAGAAATGAACTAAAAAGTTAAACACAGCTACTACCATCGATGATGCTAATGAAATATAAACAAAATCTATCCTGAATTGTGCACTAGAAATAGGAGGTGTAAAAAGGCACCAAGGAGAGGAAAAACTAAGACAGGAAACCTTACATCTGATGAAGAAAAGAAGAGATATGAAAAGAGATTTGAATGACACCAATAAAATAGAATATATGGAAATTTGTAAAACTATACGTAAAAGGATGAAACATGAACTTAGATTGTATAATACTAGGAAAATTAAAGAAACAATAGAAAACAATAGTAATATGAAGGTGCTAAGACGAACATTATCAGTTGGAACAAAGGAAATAGCTGCTGTAAGAGGAAAAAATGGTGAACTGATAAAAAATAGAAATGAAATAATCAAAAGAATTCAGGAATTTTATACTGAGCTCTATGAAGACAAAGACCGGGACATCCAAGAATCATCTATGGATTACTCAAGTGAGGAAGAATATGATGCCCCTGAGATCTTACAAGGTGAAGTGGAAATGGCACTGCGGGAAATGAAGAATGGAAGGGCCCCAGGAGAAGATGGAATTATGGTAGACTTCTTAAAACTGGGAGGAAGCCCTGTCATTAAACAGTTGAGTAAACTTTTCAATAAATGCCTAAAACAGAGAAAAATTCCGAAAAATTAGAACAATTCACTTCTAATATTAATTTTTAAAAAGGGCAATAAAGAAGAAATTAAAAACTGCAGACCTCTAAACCCTCTCCACCATATATAAAGTTTTCACAAAAATTATAAATAATAGAATAAAATCTAAACTAGAGGGAATGCAATCCTGTGAAAAAGCTGGATTTAGAAAGAATTACAATACTTTGGACCACATTCACACATTAAAACAGCTCATTGAAAAATCAATTGAATACAATAAACCCTTATGTCTGGCCTATATAGAGTATGAAAAAGCATTTGATTCAGTTAAAACATCTGCAACACTAAAAGCACTTGAAACCCAGGGAACTGAGAAACCATATATTGAAACACTAAAACATATTTACAATAATGCAACTTCTGTAATTAAATTATATAAAAACAGTGAAAAGTTCCCAATACAAAAAGGCATCCGGCAAGGCGACACCATATCTCCCAAATTATTTACAGCTGCACTAGAGGAAGTATTTAGAAGCCTTGATTGGGAAACAAAAGGAATAAACATAAATGAAGAAACGTGTGGACAGACTTATGTGTTCGTCGAACATGTTGTTTATTATTTTAACGGTATAATAGAACACAGAAACTAAGTAAATAATTGATTTATTATAATACCAGCGAAATATCAGCATCAAGTTAATAAATCAATTATTTACTTAGTTTCTGTGTTCTATTATACCGTTAAAATAATAAACAACAATAAATGAAGAAAGGCTGCATCATCTGAAATTTGCAGATGATATTGTCCTGATAGCAGATAATCTTGAAGATCTGGAAGAATGACTAAATTAGCTAAACGAAGCCTCCAGAGAAATTGGATTAAAAATAAATAGAGAAAAAACAAAAATAATGATGAATAAATACATAAACCATAGAACTATCAAAGTTGAAAACCATGAAATAGAACAAGTTACTTCATATGTATATTTGGGCCAATTGTTATCCTTTGAGGAGTGCCAAAGAAAAGAGATTGAACAAAGAATTCACCTTGGATGGATAGCTTATTAAAAAATGATAGACATATTCAGAAGTAACATCCCTATGAGTCTAAAAAGGAAAGCTTTCGACCAGTGCATACTTCCTGTCCTAACATATGGAGGAGAAACATGGACTTTAACAGACGCTCTAAACAAAAAGCTGAGAACAACACAACATCGCATGGAAAAGAAGTATACTAAAAATAACATTAAGAGATAGGAAGACAAATATCTGGATAAGATCTCAAAACAGGTGTCATGGATATTGTAAAATACATTAAACAGGCTAAGTGGAGATGGGCTGGCCATATTGCCAGATGCAGTGACGGGAGATGGACTAGAAAAACAACAGAATGGAGAACAATGGATGGAGCAAGACAAAGAGGAAGACCGAGAAGAAGGTAGAGAGATGAACTGGAACAAATTGCAGGAGTGAGATGGATGGGAGAAGCAGAAAATTGAGTGATCTGGAAAATCAAGGGGGGAGACCTTTGTCCAGCAGTGGACAGAACCAGAAGGTTGAAGAAGAAGAAGCAAGTTGCGAATTTGATTGATGGGTTTGTAGGTAGCAATGAGTTGATATCCAGGTAGTCCCATATATATATATAAATATCAAGATTTCTGTCTAACCTTCTCCGACACCTCACTGGCCACTCAGCTTCTTCAATAAAAAATCCATATAATTTCATACCAAGATAAAAGACATTAAACTGGCAGATATAGACATGTTAGTAAGCTTTGACATTGTTTCTCTCTCTCTCTCTCTCTCTCTCTCTCTCTCTCTCTCCACTAATATCCCTCACATAGAGACTATAGAAATTCTAACCCAAAAATTTCCATCTGATATAGAGGAATTATTCAAATTTGCAATCACATCAGGCTACTTCACATGGAAAGATAAAATATATAAACAAGCGGAAGGAACAGCAATGGGCTCACCTTTATCACCTAATCTAGCCAACTTTTTTCTTGAAGAAAGAATTTTTGCTCTTGAACCAAAACCAACAATGTGGCTGTGGTATGTTGATGATTTTTGTGGTTCGGAGCCACACAGAACCACAACTCTACACATTTCTATAAAACATCAACACTCTACATCATATCAAGTTCACACTAGAAAAAGAATCATCAAATGATATTTTCTTTCTTGGTGTACCATCCAACACTAGCAAGATGGATCCATTTCCACTTCTGTCTACCGAAAACCAACTTTTTCAGGTCATTATATCCACAGTGCATCAGCTCACCATCCATCTAAAAAATATAGCATCATAAAATCTTTAGTATCCAGAGCACACAAGATTTGTTCTTTGGAAGAATCTCTAAAACAGGGATTGGAAATTGTCAAAGAAACAGTCTTACTAAATGGATATAATCCAATAATATCCTAAAAAATAATCAACCACTATCCTATAAATCGACCCAGACAAGAAGAATCCCACAGGACTCCTATATCATATATTAAAGACATCTCTGAATTTGTAGCAAAAATTATGCAAAAATCAACTCATTGCTACCCATAAACCCAAATTCACAACTTGCTACCTTCTCCAAAAAACAAACTCTCACCGATGATGATACCTGGTGTATATGAAGTACTATGTTTGTGTAAATTGTCTTACTGTGGACAAACAGGAAGATCTATAAATAAACATATCTCTAAACATCAAGACCACATCCGTCTCATCAAACCTCATAAATCTGGCTTTGCACAACATGGAATTGAAAATGCTAACCACAGGATCCAATGGAATAATGCTAAGCTGCTACATATATCTATATATAAACATGAATGTTTATATAAGAAAAGTGCTGAAGCCTTACTTCATAGTCCTATCTTAATCAAAATGACTGTCTCACTGTTCCAAAAGTTTGGGAAATTGTTATCCTCAATTGTATTAAATAAATTTAGCTGTTGTATTTTAATTTAATTAGTTTTAAATTTAGCTCATTAGTTTTAAGCCATGAACATGTGACTATATATGTAGAGGGATTCCAATCTTAATTATGCACACTACTGTTTTTTTAATCATTCCTATTGTTGCTTGAAAATTGTACTGATGATGTCTTATGATACATAAGACTAAATATTTACATAATAAAAAAAAAAGTTATTTACTGTCACATATGTGTTACTTTATAGTTATTAACCAGTGGTTGTAAAAAATATTTTATAATCTCTAGGTTATGCATTTTCTCCATTTTTATATGGTATATGCATTCTCTAAAACACTTAATGTATACGATATTCTCACATTGTGATGATCAATGTTACAGAAATTGTCGATGAAGTTGGCTTAGATGTTTTTGGCCAAGTACCTCTTAAGAAGCAATTTGAATGCATTTGTCCTAACTGCCAAAGAAATCTGGCTGCATCTCGTTTTGCTCCACATTTAGAGAAGTGTATGGGAATGGGAAGAAACAGTTCTAGGCTTGCTAGTAAAAGGTAAGGTTATCCAGTAATAACATTGAGAACACTTTCACACTATTAATTATGTTGATTCATGTTATGAAAATTTTTTGTAGTTTGTTCCAGTTTGCATTTTTTATAAGGTTATCAGCAATTCTTTTTACTGTGATGGTAAAGTGCAGCCGGATTTTGCAGCATAATGTGCAAGTAAAAGTGGTATTCTGAAACAAAGTTGTGATAAATGCTTTGCAGTGATTTTGGTGGTGATTATTGATGTGTATGTGTTAATAGGAGCCCATATATTAATGTGATCGTGTTATTGAATCTCTAAGTTATTTAGCCATGTTTCTAATTCTTGAAGGAAGCTGAGTGGGGGTTATCTGAGGATCTGTATATTGTGTATTTGTTTTGTGGTTGGGGATCATTAGTAGTGATTTCTGAGAGTAATGTTTTTCCATGTTCAAAAGAGGTTATGGTTTTGATCACACTGTGCTTTTTTCCTCTTTTTCATGGCTATGTATGGGACTGGTAATAGTTAATGTTATATGCAGATGCTTCTGTATCACTTATAGTAAATTTGGTCAAGTTTAGAACATCAATATTTGTCATGATGTTATTGAGCAGTGTTGACAATGTAAGCTAGTATTTCTTTATTCTTCTTATATACATCAGTGTGTAGTATGGTGAGTTCAGAATTTGTATATAAATTGTCTGTCCAGTTATTTAAAGATCCAAAAATATCACAATTACCATTTTCCAGATGAATATGTTATACATTTCATAAGTCGATCTATGTCATCATCATCAAATTCCTGCCATGTACCCTCAAGGGGTGTACAGGATATGATAGTACTACATGAAAAATTTACATCATTACTAAGTTCCTATCTACAATTTTCCTCCAAATCAGTCTGCTACTTGTCAAGACTCCAACATTATCAGATCTTATATTTCTATCATCTAAGGCACTTTGTATCGTATCAATCCATCTATATCTTGATCTTCCTCTGGGTCGTTTTCCTGCCAACCTGGCAGAGAACACTTGTTTTGCTAATCTTTCCTCACCCATTCTGTTTAAGTAACCATACCATTTGAGATATCTCTGCTAACGCATTCCTGGATGCTGACAATGTCAAGTTCTTTACTAATATCCTCGTTTTTAATATGGTATTGCCAATGATGATATCTGTATACGCCTCTAATCTTTCTCAGAACTCTCATATCTGCGGTCTCTAGTCTTTGGTCAAGCGTTTTGCTTCTGACCCAGCTCTCAGATCCATAAGTTAAAAGCGGTTTGAAAATTGTCTTGTATACAGCTAATTTAGTGTTCTGACTAATTTCTCTCTTATTCCATATGAATTTATTCAATTGACTTCCTACCATACCAGCTTTGTTGATTCTGTTGTCTATTTCCATATTTAATTTACCATCTTCACTAAAAGTCATGCCTAAGTAGCTGAAATGTTTTACTTGTTCCACAGGCTCTCCATTCACAACACAATTGATATTTTCAATGATTCTGCCTATTTTCATTGTCTTTGTGTTTTTATTGTTGATCTTCATACCATATATATTACAACAGTTATTCAATTTAGTCAGGGAATCTTGCAGACTTGTAGTGGATTTATTTAGAAGTATAACATAGTCCGCATAAAGCAAAGAGCTGACATTAACATCTCCAATTTTGATATCATATTTAATACCACTTTCCTTCATAATGTGATCCATATAGATAATGAATAACAGAGGGGATAATGTATATCCTTGTCTCACACCAGATTTAACATTAAACCATCTTCCTGTACTTCCTTCAATTCTAACTGCTGACTTACAACTCAAATAGAGACTAAGTATTGCTTGATATAATGTCCCATTGACACCATATAACTGTAGCATATTGAATAGCTTCTCTCTCTCTTGGCACCTTGTCATACGCCTTTTCCAGATCGACAAAACTTAAATACAGATCTTTGTTATAACCCATGATTTTTCAACTATTTTTCGTAAAGTGAAGATCTGATCCTGACAGCCTCTATTTGGCCTGAATCGAGCTTGTTCTTCACCAAGCTTTTCTTCCACACTTCTTCTCAACCATTTCTCAAGTATAATTGCATAAACCTTACCAGGAACACTCAGTAGGTAAATACCTCTGTACTTCTCACATTCAAATTTATTTCCCTTTTTATATATGGGTACTATGAGAGCTCTACTCCAATTATCGGGAATTTGTCCTTCTGTCCAGGCCTTCTGAACTATGCAGTGCAGCCACTGTAAGACTTTTATATCACCATACTTCAGCTTTTCTGGTCGAATATCATATACTCCTGCTGCCTTTCCACATTTCAATCATTTGATGGCTTTTTCTACTTCAATTATGGATATGTATTCCTGACTCTATGCATGTTAGTGTTTTTTACCACTGTGCTATCACTGCTTGTTTCATTTAGCAATTTTTAGAAGTAATTACTCCATACTTCAAGGATATCTATTTCTCCCATTTTCATGTCACCTTTATCATCTCTAACTCCTTTTAAAGCACTCTTTCCTCCATTTCTAAGCTTCTTCAACAACCTCCAGAATATTTTGCCACCTTCTTGATATTTATTTTCTATGTTCTTGCCAAAGTCCTTCCATGAATTTTGTCTAGCTAGCTAGTTTTACGGTGTTTAGCTTTCTTATATTTGTCTCTGTATTCTCTAAGAGCACAAGCTAACTTATTTGCCAGGAACTTTTGACATGCTTTCCCCTTTTCTCCCACTGCCTCCCCAACTTCCCGTGTCCACCGTGGAGCTCTGATTTCTCTATCCCTGCAGACAACCTCACCAGATACCTCTCTTGCTGAATCAGTCAATGTTTTCCTCAGGGCTTGATACTGAATCTCTAAGGTTTGGTTCCTATTCTCAAACTCTTTCATTTTTTCTTCAGTAATGTTTGTGTATTTTAGTCCACAGTTCACATCCGAGAGCTGCTCAACTTTTATTCGCTTTAAAATTTACATGTTCTTCTTTTCAATTTTATCCTGCTCCAGACTAAATGGTGATCACTTCCAATTTCAAATCCTCTGTACACTCTGGTGTCCTGCACCAGGGAGAAAACATCACCATCAACAATAACATAGTCAATGAGACTTTTCTTATTCCTTGCCTCTTCTCTCCATGTGAATTTGTGCACATTTTTATGTTGGAACACGGTGTTAGTAATAACCAGTCCATGTCCTGAGCAAAAATCCAACAGGTTTTTGCCATTATTATATTATTGGCTTTGCTCTTTTCTCCAAATTTTCCCAAAATATTTTTGTATGTCTGACAATCATTTCCTACTCTGCTATTTAGATCCCCAACAAGGATCAATTTTTCATTGTGTCAGTTGCTTTTTCTAGAGTCTCAAAAAATTCCTCCACTTCTACCTTAGTAGAACCTTCTGCAGGACCATAGGCATAAATAAGTCTCATTGTCCAGTTCCCCATTCTGATATTTGCCCACATCACTCTATTTGAGACTCCCTGCCATTCAAGAAGATTAGCCTCGTATTTAGTGTTGAATACTATGACTACTGCTTCTTTTCCTTAATTGTCATTGCTTGAATATAACATTTTGTATTTATTGCTCAGAAGGATCTCACCAGTTTTTGTCTTTTTCGTTTAAGTCAGCCCTATTATGTTGATCTGATACTTATCTCATTCCTCAGCTAGCTCCGTTTCTTTGCCATTCAGGCTTCTTATGTTGATAGTACCGATCTTTAACTCTGAGGATGTTGAGTTGGGTTTTTTTTAGGATTTGTTCCAGTAGCTGACTTTTCGCGTTTTGTCCTGGTTCCCTGACAAAAACAACAGGGGTCTTGTTTAACTGGGCGATGCCCTAGCCGGCATGAAATTCTGTCATGTTGTGCCATCATTTTGTATTTTGGTTTAAGCGAATAAGAATACAATTTGGTCGGCTAAATCCCAAATTTGCTTGCCGATCCTCATTCGTTCAGTATCTAGGTAGATACCCAACAGGGTGCACCAAGAGAAGGTGAGGATTGGACTTTAGGTCAGAAGCTCTGGTCGGTTCTCTACATTCCTTTATAGGCTATGTGAAGGTCTCCTCTCAGTTATACAGCTTTGATGTTAGCATAAGAAATTATGTATAACTGTGGAAGGGGGGGGGGATTAGTCTCTGCTGTAAGGCTGGTTTGGTCAGATCCACATGAGATTATGTGAATGTGGGTATTTCAAACTTAGTTTTTTTTTTTTTTTTTTATTATATTATATTTTATTTTTTACTGGCTTGATGCAATAGGTTTTTGAAATATGTAGTCCAGTTCTGTTATGCAGATTGGTTGAGGGGTGCATATTATTCTGTACTGATATTGTTTGCTTTGCCTTCTTACTTGTCCCTATGATGTTTTCTCTGAATCTTTTACTGGTGAAATGTGCACTCACTGGTTGTGGTGGTAGTCTGTCTTTCTTTCATTGTTGTTCTGTGGTTGCAACCAGTACACTGAATGCTGTGGCAATTGATTCTGTTAGAGTTTATAACTTCGTCCTTTTCTTTAATATATTTCATCCTTCTTTCAATAATAATAATATAGTGAATTAAATACTATAATTGTATAATTTATATAACACCGACTTATAATCTTGCAGAAAATCGTGACTATCAGAAAAGCATATGATATATATAATAGGCCTAACTTGTGACATACTTACCTAATGGAAATATTATTATTATGGGGGGGGGCTGCAAAGTTCTGATAATCACCTAGAACAAAAATGATATTAAAATAACTCTTCTTATGTATCCTAAAAGAAAAAGAACAAATTATTATAATTTGATGAAACATGGGGGTTAAAGGATTTTAAAATATGTTTTTCTTGTGGTTATATCTGCTTTAATATCATTTTTGTTCTAGGTGTTTATCAGAACTTTTCACCCCGCCTCATATTATATTTTTGCTATTAACAGGTTTTATTATATACAGTTGTGTGGCTGACCAAAACTTTTGAAAATAATCAGTATAAATGAAATCAACAGATTCTTTTGTAAGAGAAAATTATAGAATTATTTCAAGCTTAACTCACTGTGAGTATTAATCCTATTAAACTACATTCCTTTCTTGTAGAAATTACTTACGTATTTGTTTTCCTTATGAAAATAATGCAGTCAGAATCAACACTGTTGTTTGGAAATCTGTGTTAAAATCAATCTCAGCTAGTATGCAAAGAACCATGAAAGTGGAAGGTGTGTTTCTCCCAGAAACTTAAGTTTTAACTGTAAAATAGATCCTTCTGAGAATACGTGCAATTTAATGCATAACGAACTGCCTAATAACTTAATTGCGTTATCTTGGTGTTATCTAAAAATCACTGTACCAATGATATTAAAATAACTCTTCTTATCTATCCTAAAAGAAAAAGAACAAATTATTACAATTTGATGAAACATGGCTGTGAAACAGTGAAACAAACTCTATAAACAAGAAGGTTGCATTGCTTTATGACATTGACCAAATGGTTAATTATTTGGTAAATTAGTAACTAATTAACAAACAGTTCAGAAGCAAAAACATGTTGACCTTGTTTACTTTGGTTTCTGGTTTCTGAGCAGATAGTGTCTCAGTTTAATCAACAGACTGTAGGTTTAAATCTCACCATAGGCATCAATGTTTGTGATTGTCGTTAGGTGGTAAGAATTTCTTCACCCTGTGCGAGGTTACCACCTTGCTAGTATATTAGTATATTAATGCCCTGAAGTAGTTTGAAAAATTTCTGTCTATAGAAGAGTTACTGGATTATCTTACTCTTAGTTTACCCACATACTAATATTACATAGGGTTTTCATCCTTTCTCCAAAATATGCTAATATTTTTTTAAAATGTGAGAAACTCAGTATCAGTGAAGTGTGACCAATTTGTGTAGTGCTTTTTTAATTTGGTTAATGTTTAATTATTAGCAAAAATATTTGAACCCCAAAACATTGAACCAACACATCTGAAAATGGTTAAAAGGTTTTTAACCTAGATAACTGAAAAATGCATGAAATTCATTAATGCCCAGAAATACAACCAGTCACATAATATTTTAATGCCGCCTGTGAAAGCATGTTACATTAGGTTATACACCCTTGTATACATTAGTCAAGGGTGGACTAAGAATTAGATGTTTGGAAACCTTATAGAGAACAAAAATGGTACTTTTTCAAGACACTTCTGTCCTCCAAGCAAATTGGTGGTTGTACACTGGTATTGAAGGTCATCTACTTAAGGACATTCACAAAGCATCCATACCCACATTTGGTAGTTGGAAACCAAAGATGTCATCTGCTCAGCCAATCAAGCTAGCAGAATGCTTATTATATAATAAATAATAACTAGATATTCTAAATATGCATATTAGATATTTAAATATGTTAAATTTAAAATACATTTGGAATGGAAACTTTCATTCCTCACTCTTCAAATTCCTCAACTCACATCTAAACCATGGTTCTCCAAAAAGTGTGGCAAGTCTATCCAAGAAAAGCAAACAGCCTTTCACATGTGCTTGAGGCCAAAACAGCAGCTTCATTCACAGCTTATAATTGCCTGCAACACTTATAAAATCACCATTAAAAGGGCAAAGTCTAAATTCAACAAGCATAAATGCAGAAAACTCACTGCTTGTGCCACTGGCAGGCATGTTTTCTGGTCCCTCACCAAAGCCACTGGGCTCTACCTTTGTCCATCTGCACTTCTTCTTCTATTTCACCATAACAGTAGCATTGTAAAATCACCTAAAGACGAGGCGGATGTTTTGACTTCATTCTCTTCTTCCATCTCCTTCTTCGATGACCATGGCAAATTACCTTCTTTCTTGCCTAGAACATTGCATTTCTTGCTTTCTGTAACCTTCTGCCAGAAGGACATCAGAAGAATCTTGAACAACTTGGATACTACAAAAGGCAGATACTACAAAGGTAGAATTCCACCCATTGTGCTCAAGAGATGCTCCTGAACTAACATATGTTTTCTATCATCTATTTTCTAAACAACTGGCATCTACCCTTTAGCATGGGAGAAAACTTATATATAACCATTTCCCGTAAAAGATGATAAATGTTTAATTGCACTCACATCAATTTTGTCTAAAGCAATGAAGAAGGTTATCCGCAGTCAACTTCAACACCTTGAGAACTGCTTTCTAGTTAGTGACCACCAGTATAGATTTTGCCACTCCAGGTTCACAGGAGATTTTCTGTGCAATTGCTCTTGACTTCTCCAAGGCTCTGGCATGGAGAGCTTCCCGGCAAGTTACCATAATTCAGACTGCTTTCGTTCTTGTGTAAATGGATCACCAATTTTCCCTCAGCTCGATCTCTATGTATAATGGTGTTCTCTCCTCAGACTTTTATGTCAATGCTGGTGTCCCTCAGGACTCCGTCATTTCACCCACCTGCTTTTTTTATTTATGCTGATGATAATGCACTTCACTTATCATACTCATTTGCCAAGCCATGCAGTGCTCAAACATCTGAAGCTTCAAGATCATCTATAACCAGTGCCCTGAACACTGATCTTCACAGTATCCTCGATTGGGGTGAAAACAACTTAGTCAACTTCAATGCTTGCAAAACACAGTTTTGCTTGTTTTCCCATTAAAAAGGCCTCAGATCTTCTCTGCTTATTTTTGATAATGCTCAAGACCAAATCTCTATTCTCAGACAGACTCTTACTTTGACCCTTTCTTGGTACAATCATATCACTTCTATAGCATCAACAGCTTCCAAAAAACTTTGCATCCTTTTCCAGTCAAGATGGTACTTCTCTGCTGAACAGTTATTTTTGGGATTTATACTCTGTATAAATCCCAAATCCAACCAACTTTGGAATACTGCTCTCATGTGTAGGGTGGTGCATCTAAAACTTCCCTAAAAATTCTTGATGCTTTTCAGAAAAGGGCAGTCTGATTGATAAATGACACTTCTCTCACAGGCTCTTCAGCCACTTTCCCATAGAAGATCAGTTTCTGCATGATGTTTTCTTTCACAGATATTTCTATGGATATTGTTCAGCAGAACTAGCATTCATTATGCACTCTTATTTCTGCCAGATTTACAGGAACTCATGTTACAGCTACTCAACATCAGTTGAACTGCATACTCACCAAAACTGCTACTCCCAGTCATCTTTCATTCCTTCCACTCAATTCTGTGGAACAGTTTCCCTCATGAAGCATTTTCAAAGGACTATAATCTTCCACACTTTAAGAAGAATATCAACAGGTTACTCTCTTCCTATCACTGTCCTCACACGGCATCCATTTTCTATAGGCTCTTCTGCCTTTCATATGTGGGATTATTTAAAAAAAAATGGAACAAAAATGTCCTTTTACTCTTCCTTATGCAACTCTGCAAAGAATTTTTTCGATATTTTATGCTTCATTTAAAGTATGTGGTTGTTTATGAATGCATTGTTCTTCCTTGCAGGCTGCAGTCAAATTTGTAGTAATAAGTTTTGCAACCTTGAATTCCCCCCCCCCCAAAAAAAAAAAAGTTGTCTTCAAAGAACTCTATCAGTGGAGCTAGTTACATGATCTGTGTGCATGTACTGTATTTTAGACTTCTGCCCTTTTCTTCATTGAGTAATTGCTTTATTAATGTGTCAAGAAAGGGCACTTTTTTATTTTGAAGTTGAAGTAGCCAATAAAAAAATGTATCACTAATTTTATACTTTGTCAATATTCAGTTAATATTCATGTTTAATAATCATGTTTCAGTTTCTCAGCACAAATACATCTGAATCTCCATTTCATCAGCAGTATGATGACTTATTAATCACTCTATAATTGTAGAAATTATTTTGCCTTGACATAATCAATTTGGCATTTATTCATTTTAGGCATACTTATAATCAAGCAATGCCCACTAATTCATGTATAATAAAATAACTCAGGAATGAATGAAAAACGGTTGTTATGAAACATTATATTAAAATTTTAAGGAAAAATTGTCAAGCAGTTAAAGTTTTTGTGATAAAAACAATAATAATAACTATAACTTTATTTGAAGACCAAAATATATTTTTTTCATTGTTTAATTGATGCACAGTGATTGTAATCTCATTCTCTTAGGATATTGATTGTATCTCTATAAATATAATCTTACACACAAATCTTTCTTAATGTTAGAAAAGGTGTTATTATACAAATATAAAGATATTACTCAATAACAGGGGAAAAAAGTCATAGTTATTTTCATTGATTATAAAAATTGATAGTAGTACAGTAGGGATAATGCTGTAAGAATTTTGTGTATGCCATTTTTGTCATGTAATATGAGGACAATGCTGCCTTTGCTGGAAAGACCTGGTTCAAAAGGAACCTGAGATACAAAGAACCTTCATAAGTGTGTTTGAATTGAAAGTGAGTTAGATACCCTCATATGGAAGTAACAAGGTTTTTCCTCCCAGAAACTCATGTAAACCTAGAAACTTGCTAGTTTGAATGTTTTTCAGCCTGTAAACCATGCAGATAGCATGAGTCAATTAACAGACATAATATAATAAATTATAGCTATTGTGCCATAATTCATACTACATTTGACTCTTACCTACAGCAAACATCATTATACCAAACTAAACTAAAAAAAAAAACTTCATCCAAATCTCTGCAGGGTACAACGCTTTAATAGAAGAAATTCACTGTAGTAAGCTCTTCACTATAACAAACTATTCTTGTCTCCCTGTGTTTGATGTAGCGAGAGTCTGCATCATCATTGTCGAATTCCTGACATGTACCCTCAAGGGGTGTACAGGATATGATAGTATTGCATGAAAAATTTACATCATTACTAACTTCCTATTTACAATTTTCCTTCAAATCAATCTGTTATCTGTCAAGACTCCAACATTATCAGATCTTATATTTCTATCTTCTAAGGCACTTTTTACCATATCAATCCACCTATCTTGGTCTTTCTCTAGGTCTTTTTCCTGCCAACCTGGCAGAGAATACTTGTTTTGCTAATCTGTCCTCTCCCATTCTGTTTAAATGACCGTACCACCTGAGATTAGCTCTGCTGACACATTCCAGGATGTTAAGCATGTCAAGTTCTTTCATAATATCCTCGTTTGTAATATGTATTGCCATTGATGCGATCTGATAACACCCCCTAATCTTTCTCAGGACTCTGATATCTGTAGTCTCTAGTCTTTGGTCAAGTGTTTTACTTGTAACCCAGCTCTCTGATCCATAAGTTAAAATTGGTTTGAATACTGTCTTCTTTATATCGCTAATTTAGTGTTTTGACTAATTTTTCTCTAATTCCATACAAATTTATTCAGTTGACTTCCTACCATATACCAGCTATGTTGATTCTGTTGTCTATTTCCATATTTAATTTACCATCTTCACTAAAAATTGTGCCTAAGTAGCTGAAATGTTTTACTTCTTCTATAGGTTCTCCATTCACAATGCAGTTGATGTGCCTATGTCACTAATTGTTACATTTAGCAGTTTTTCAAAGTAATTACTCTACCTCATGGATATCCCTTTCTCCAGTTTTCATGTCACCTTTATCATCTCTAATTCCTTTTACAGCACTCTTTTCTTCTTTCTGAGCTTCTTCAACGACCTTAAGAATGTCTTGCCACATTCTTGATATTTATTTTCTATATTCCCATGAATTTTGTTTGGCAAGTTTTACCCATTCTTCAGCTTTCTTACATTTGTCTCTATATTCTCTAAGAGCACAAGCTGACTTATTTGCCAGGAACTTTTGACATGCTTTCCCCTTTTCTCCCACTGCCTCCCCAACTTCCCGTGTCCACCATGGAGCTCTGATTTCTCTATCCCTGCAGACAACCTCACCAGATACTTCTCTTGCTGAATCAGTCAATGTTTTCCTCAGGGCTTAATACTGAATCTCTAAGGTTTGGTTCCTGTTCTCAAACTCTTTCATTTTTTCTTCAGTAATGTTTGTGTATTTTAGTCCACAGTTCACATCCGAGAGCTGCTCAACTTTTATTCGCTTTAAAATTTACATGTTCTTCTTTTCAATTTTATCCTGCTCCAGACTAAATGGTGATCACTTCCAATTTCAAATCCTCTGTACACTCCGGTGTCCCTGCACCAGGGAGAAAACATCACCATCAACAATAACATAGTCAGTGAGACTTTTCTTATTCCTTGCCTCTTCTCTCCATGTGAATTTGTGCACATTTTTATGTTGGAACACGGTGTTAGTAATAACCAGTCCATGTCCTGAGCAAAAATCCAACAGGTTTTTGCCATTATTATATTATTGGCTTTGCTCTTTTCTCCAAATTTTCCCAAAATATTTTTGTATGTCTGACAATCATTTCCTACTCTGCTATTTAGATCCCCAACAAGGATCAATTTTTCATTGTGTCAGTTGCTTTCTCTAAAGTCTCAAAAAATTCTTCCACTTCTACCTTATTAGAACCTTCTGTGGGACCATAGGCACAAATAAGTCTCATTATCCAGTTCTCCATTCTGATGTTTGCCCACATCACTCTACGTGAGGCTGCCTGCCATTCAAGAAGATTAACCTCATATTTAATGTTGAATACTATGGCTACTCTTTTCTTTCCTTGATTGTCATTGCCTGAATATAACATTTTGTATTTATTGCTCAGAAAGATCTCACCAGTTTTTGTCTTTTTTTGTTTCAGTTGCCCCTATTATGTCAATCTGGTACTTATCCAATTCCTCATCTAGCTCCATTTCTTTGCCATTCAGGCTTCTTATGTTGATAGTACCGATCTTGAACTGTGGTGATATTGAGTTGGGGTGTGTTTTAGGATTTGTTCCAGTAGCTGACTTTTTGCTGTTTGCTCTGATTCCTAGGCAAAAACAGGGGCTTTTTTTTTTTTTTTTAACCGTGTGATGCCCTGGCCAGCATGAAATTCTGTTATGTTGTACCAGTGTTCTGTACTTTTTAGGGTGTTGACTGAAGAATAATCTCTGAATGTCCTTAATAAGCTGCAAGTAATATGTTCTTGTTAGCTCAGAACCATGATGATGGAGCCATTTTGTGTGAAAGTATTGTCTCAGATCTAGCATTCCATTTGAAATTTTTCATTTGCCTTCAGAGTGCAGTATTTTTCTTTAAATTCAAAAGACATGGTTTGAAACCACCTATCTAGAATATGATGAGGACTTTCCAACTGTGGTTTTCCAACTCTCAGGATCTCAGGATTTGACTCTCTCAAAATAGGCAAACCAGCCAAAACATATACTCATAGCTAATTGACACAAAATTCTGATCTCATAATTTTAATTACTGTAGAAATAAGGTATTCATTCATTTAATTTAAAACTGCAGAGAGAGAGGGAGAGACCTCTAAACAATAGCAACAGTATATTATTTGCCTTTTTTTTTTTTTTTTGAATATTTGATAATTCAAGTGAGATTTTTTCCCCATGTATTTTAATCTCTCCTGAAAACATTAAAAATGGTAATTAAAAATAATTCTGTATTTTTTTGCCTCTTTAATATTTAGAATAGCTAACAGTGGTAAGGCTGACAGTGATGTTGATGATTATGATAATGACAGTGATTGGAATTATAATTCGGATAGGAAATGTAAGTTTCTCTTATGATGCTAGCTCCTCTTAAATCAAGTATCTCTAAATATTTTTGTATTAACTATTATTAATTTTAAATGTGTATTACCATGAGTTTTTGAGGCATTGGTGAGATTACTCACAATACGTAGTATCCAAGGTATCCATAAACATCAGTATTGTTTCCTTTTTATAATACCATCTTTCACATGCTTTGCAGTTTGGCCATCATCCATTTCTCAAACACATTATAGCCTATTTTGTGATGCCTTGTATAGGGTGGTGGTGTTGATTTGTGTCCTGGTGACTGAAGTTTGAACATCAGAAATATCCAGAAATCATTTGAGACAAAGTTTGACTTTTGTTTTAGTTGTCCTTTGTTAACCTCCATCAGTTTTGTTCTTTCTTTCTTTGCTATGTATTATATGCAGCTATACATTTGGAACAAAAGCTGCTGTTTCATCAAGAACTGAGCTTCTATAGCTCAGTCAGTAATGATTATGATGGTCTTTGTTTGGGAAAAATCTAGGTTTCAATCTCATCAAGGATGAACCTTTATAAGAGATTTTAAATGAAAGGTGAATTTGCCAATCTCATTTGAAGGTGGAAGGGTTTTTTCCTCCTGGAAATTCAGATTTTTTTTTATCCTGCAAACAAGCAAATTGACTAGAACACATGCAATCAACAGACATAACACACTAGTCTCATTGTCTTAGTCCCAACCAAAGTTGTTGTTATGTGCTCAGGTCTTTTTATCTGAATTGTATACTACAAATGCCTTAAGTGTTTTTGCATAATATATGTCAGTCACATTTTCCTTCTGAGGTATGCAATGCTGAATGACCATTTCTTTAGAGTCAGAAAACAGTATCAGCAATGCTTTTCTTGATCGCAATGAACTTTCATTGTGATCATTCCCCACTGTACTCTCAGTGGATGTACAGAATGTTTTAATAATACAACATAATTAAAGTACATTATTACTAATTACCTATCCAAATGAATCTGTTATTTGCTCTGTTATGGTCATATCTTACAATTGGGCCTTCTAAGGCACTAAAAGCTTAATCCACCTTTATTGTAGGCTTCTTTTCTTCCTCTAGGTCTTTTTCCAGTCATCCTTACAACAAATACCTGTTCTGTTAACCTTGCCATCTCATTCTGTTAAAGTGACCATACCACCTTAGATATGGAAATTTAGCTTAGCTTAGATTAGCTATACTTACTTATTCTTGAACTAATGGTGTTAGGTTTCTTTCTGATATCTTCATTTTTAACATGACTCTGCCATTGATGCTATCTGCTCGCTCTAAATTTTTAGAGAACTCTTATATCGATGGTTTCTAGTCTCTAATCAAATTTTATTTCTAAACCAACTTTCAGATCCACAAATTAAAGTGATTTAAATACCTCTTGTATACTGTAGTTTAGTGTTTTGGCAGATTTCTTTCTTATTCCATATGCAGTCGACTCCCACTGTTGCAAACTCATAGGCACCACTGGAATAGTTTGTTATAGTAGAAAAATTTCCATAATGAATTTCTTTTAGCATTGCATTGTACCTATGGAGCCTTGGTTGGGATTCAATAACTGTAACAAACTGCTGAAAAGTAGTTTGCTATAGTTGCTCACACTCTCCTTATACAGCTTCCTGGGATGGCATCTGTTCTCCCCCCCCCCCCCCAATCTCCAGACATTCTATGAAAAATCTCATCCATGGTAATTAATGGTGACAAGCATGTTTCTCTCATATTCCACATTCCAGAGACCAGAAACTAAATTAGTCAATTGTTTCTGGACCCTCTCCAACATCTCATCATCCTTTTGAAAACCTGGTGACCAAATCTGTGCACAGTAATCCATATGCTGCCTGATCAAAACCTTGTACATTGGAATCAAAATATCCTCACTTCTACATGTCACTCTGCATCATTCCCATAATCTGCCGTGTTGGCCTCACAATCCACGAAATTTCAAGCTATCCACCATCATCCCGAGATCTTCCATACCCTCCACCTCTTCTAAAATATCCTTGCTAATCCTATACTCTGCATCCCATCTTTCTTCCCACATTTTAAAATCTTACACTTTGCAACATTAAACTGGCATTCCTACACAGTTGCCCATTCAGATAGTCTATTTAGGTTCTCTTGCAAAGCTACAATATCTGCTCTACTTCTCATAATGCTTTCCAACTTTACAGTTGATATACAGTTGTTTATCATCTATAAACAACTGTATATCAACATTTAAGCCCTTTCCAATGCCATTTACATCCAAATTAAACAACAATGAGGGTCCTCCCATCCCAAAACAGATCTCTGGGGCATGCCACTATGACTTTCCTCTTCTAGGATATCACTCCCCCATACACAACCTGCTGATACCTAGCCAGTCTTCAATCTGATGCACGAATCTAGTATCCAACCTCATCTGTTCCATTTAATGACTAATTTGTCATGTGGCAATCTATCAAAAGCTAAATATACTACTGTATATGCTGCATCCCCTTTGTCCAATGCATTTGTCATCTTGTTATAATAAGCAGATTGCTAAAACATGATCTTCCTTTAGTAAACCCATGATGTCTATCAAAGAGATTCTACTGCTGTCAACCCAATTCTGAATCCTAGTTCTCACTAGCCTCTCTAACACCTTGACCATAACTCCAGACAAGCAGATTGGCCTATAATTTGAAGCCTTAATCTTATCAACCCCCCCCCCCCTTTATGAAGCAGAACAATTTTGCCATCTTTCCACTCCTTTGGAACCTGGGCTAATCTAAGACACTCATGTTAAAAATGTACATTAAAGCTGTTATTAACTCCCTGGAACATTCCCTCAAGACATGCAGTGATGTACCATCAATTCCCATGGCCCTGTTGACATCAAGCATACGTAATTCCTCACTTACCTCCTGCTCACTCACCATTCCCACTGTCCTAAAGTTCTGCATTATGTTACAATCACAAGATAGAATAATTTAGTAAACTGCTAATTAAATACCTGTACTATATCCTCCTCAGTGTTTATCATTCTTCCATTATCACTGACTACCATTATCCCCCAATAATCATTCTTCCTTCTACTGGCCACATATCAAAAAAAAACTTCCTAGGATTTCTTTTAGTGCCATTTGCTAACTGCTGCTCACACTGCACTTTCACTACCCTACTAAGCAAGTCACCTTCCTTGTGTGCTATTTGTACTCCTCATGTAACTGATTATTGCCACTCATCTTGTGTTCTTCCACAATGTCTTTTTCTTCAAGATTGCATGCTTAACGTCTTCAGTCAACCATTTTACACCTACCTCATTTAATCTCCTGATCTTTGGAATACACTTAGTCATTGCCTCTGCCAGATAAATCCTGAGTAGAGACCAAACAGCATTGATTTCCTTCCCATGCAATTCTTCATTCTACCATATCGTTGCTGGCTGCCTCCTGAGTTTGCTATAATCACCTGCCTTATAGTTCCACATATAACTATCACAGAAGGCCTGATATTGCTGGCCACCACTGAAGTGATCACTTCATGGTCACTTTCACCAATTGGAGGAAGATGTGAACTTCATTTTCAACAATATCTTCTGATGATCATGTGAATTGAGGGTCTTGGATTGAGATAATCAAATCCAAAACCCTCGATCCATGTGTGGCTTCTGTTATACACTGTTTAAGATAGTTATCCCTTAAAAACTCAAGAAATTCCTTCTCTTTGGTTCATGATGCTGTCTCTTCCTTCCAGTCTATATTACCATAATTGAAATTATCCATAACGATCATCCTTTTCTTATTAGTGCAACCAATTTGTCTAAACATTTCCTTCTCAATGCCTTCCACATTACCAGCTCTGTGCACCCTTCTAAACATTTCATCCTTTCCACCTCCATGCCATATTACTTCAAAACCACTGTCACTATTTGCTCCTTGCATCTCCACCTTAGATGTGCCCTAACTCCTTTGCCATCATCAATAGCACTCCTTCTCCCTTTTTGCTTTGTCTGTCTTTACAAAATACTACATATCCCTCCATCTCTATTCTTGTCGGCATATCATCCTCATTCAACCATGTCTCATCTGTAATAAAACATCTATAAAGAAACCTTAAACAGACCTCTGAATAGACTTACCATAAAATTTTTTTATCAAACCGGGACATTTTTGAGAGTTTGCTCAAAACAGAAAGTAATGCCTTCTACTCTAAGTACTTATGATTCAAAAGGCTAAATAACGGCGTGGTTAACAAAAAACAACATTTCGTAGTAATAATTTTTAATTACTCTTAACTGAACATAACTTATTCTTAAAAAGTTATTCATATTTATCACTAGCATGAACTTTCTTTAAAAATTCTTTGTTATTTTTAATCACGTCGAAAAATTCACTACAATTTAGTTCACTATTAAGTTTGCAGTGCAATACAGCTTTTACTGTTGATTCAGCCATTCTACTTCTTTCTTCAGACCATATGTTATTCATTATTGAGAATATTCTTTCAACAGGTGAAGATGTGCCTGGCAGGCTGAAAATGTATTCTATAATTTGAACAAGA